>NC_064865.1:45098913-45278913 GCF_024139225.1 Suncus etruscus | reverse complement strand
TGACAGGCAGTCAAAGCTCTGATAGCAGCTGTCCAGGATAGGAGTTTATTGCATGCCACACACTATGTAGTATATGGTAGTGAAAAAAACTGGGTTCTTGCTGTCAAGATGTTGTCATTCTAGTGGGAAACTCTGACACACACACACACACACACATGCGCGCATGCGCGCACACACACACACACACACACGCACACACACACAAATGGGCTCTGATTGCATATATTATGCAGCTAACTTACCCTGCAAAATAGTTTTAACATTCAAAAGTGCAGAAAATTGGTGAGTGGACAATTTTGTAGTGCCCGGTACATAGAAATACAGTATATGCACAGGCAATGGAACGTTTTCATCTAGATTCGATACACTTTCTCAGTCTTTAAGAAAAAAAAAGATAGTGGATTTTGATCATAAAACTGATTAAATGTTTGAAAATGTTTATTTGAATACCCCTAATCTTCCACTAGAGGGCAGTCTAATCCTGTTGCTTAGTGGAGGTTGAAGCTGCCAGGAGCTTGTCTTCATTTTCTCTCTGGCTGGGCTTATTGTCTATGAACTACTTTAAAAGACTACTACTTTCTTTTAGTACAAAAGAGCCTCTTAATTCTTCTGTAGCAGCATGGTAAGTGAAAAACAGCCATTTACCAAGCGTGTAGCTTTTGGTCTGACCTCACCCGATAAATTCTTTTGCCTTCCTCTCTTAAGAATTTAAGGGAAGATCTCATGAAGGGGAGTGTGGGAGAACTAGCAAAGCTTTCAGTGTTTCATAAAAAAGTTTTCTTATTGTCTAGATGACTACCGAAAATTCAAGTTCTTCCCAGAGGCAGATTAATTCATTATTTCCTCTGGTGTGTCCTCGTTGGTTCTCAATGGCTTGAGTTAATGTACTTTTTCAAGTTCCTGTTGCCATATTGCTATTACCTATTACCTAATTACATAAAAGAGTAAAGGAAACATTTGATGAATCTTGCAGTTTTTCAGTACCTGGCCTGTCTGTTAACTATAGCTTTGCTGCCAAGGGGGGCTTCTTTGTTCCTTGAAGCTAATTATTTGGGGGGAAGCACTCATTAAGTATGAAGTAATTAATTTGAGCGCGCGCCCCCCCCCCCCATTTTTGGTATATGAGTAGTTACACTGCAGATATAGCTGGAACAAATGGCACAAAAGAAAATTCCAGACAGAATCACCCTTCCTTCGGGACAGGCTTCTCGCAAAGATTTGTGAAGCGCTTTCCCGCACAGCTGTTAGGCATTCCCAGATGGCTTTTCACAATAAAATTCTACCTATCTTTTTCGCTGATCTCTAAATGAGACATATGCTGTTGTTAAAGGGAGCAAAATGGTGAGGTTTGAGCCTCTTGTAACGGTATATTAGTATGCATGGAGGTCGCGTAATGTGACACGGACGTAAATTCATACGATCTATGATTGGTTTCTAAACTACTATATCGATGCAAACTCACTTTATAATAGAAATGGAACTGGTTGTGACAGAAATCAAGTTTCTGCCCACTTAAAATTAAAGTTAACAGCTTTAGAAGAAAGACCCTGTACATGTTTATATTTATTCTTTGGAGATTATATTGGGGGTGAAGGTTAAGTCATCCCTGACTGTGCCCAGCTCTGTTCCTAGCTCCTTTCTTTGCTCCTGGTGTCAGGGATCAAACCAGGGTTGACTACATGCAAAACAAGTGCCCGATTCCTTTAATATCTATCTATCATCTATCTATCTATCTATCTATCTATCTATCTATCTATCTGTCTGTCTGTCTGTCTGTCTGTCTGTCTGTCTGTCTGTCTGTCTATCTATCTATCTAGTCCTGAAGATATATGAAGTTTTTAAAATAAAAGTGCAGAAAGTCTGTGTCAGTATAATTTTTTAGATTTTATTACTTAATTTAGCCTGTTAAGAGTTAAAATGGAAAATTTCTGGGGCTTTGTAGCTCTAAGTTACTGGTTGGACACCCCAATAATAAAGTCCCTTTGTGTTAGTCAGTGTTTTTTCGTCTCTGCCCATATTTATCCTTTGGCAAAGTGCAGCCTCTCTTTACTATGTGAAGTAGATGAGTAAGAATCAGAGATTTGCTTTCTTGATTATTATTTATGTTTTAAATATTTTAACATGTTTTCCAGATAAATTACTATTAAATGAATTCAACACATAAATATTAGAGGCAGAAAGTAAAGATAGGCTCTTTACCCTTGAAATACCTATTTATCCTTCAAACAGATGAGAGCAACAAAGAGCTGTAATTTGCCAGTCAGGTCCTGTGGCAAGGGCCAATTGTCAGTGGTGCACTGATAGAGAGATCTCAGCACAGAGGGGAGAGATCTCAGCACAGGGGGAGAGATCTTAGTACAGAGGGAGAGAATTCTGAGGAAAAGGTAGATCTCTCTGTCTCTCCTCTTTGTCTCTGTCTCTGTCTCTCTTTCTCTCTCTGTCTCTCTATTTTTCTCCTCTCTCCTTTCTCTTCTTTCATGCTCCTAACATGGAAAGCTCTGGCAGGATCTCAAATAGGGATATCTAGTGGCTAGTGGAAGCCAGCGAAGACATTTCGGAAACACTCCTTTTGGAATGATCATTGGAAAGTAGGAACAAGGTTAGAAAAGTTGGTTATAGGTCCTGAATGCTAAGTTGGGACTTAAACTGGATCTAAAAAAGTGCTCAGGAGCCTGTGGAACTTGTTGTTTTTATCTTTATGACGATATGGCAGGGTCCCATATTTGGTTCAGAGGCCCAGTGGTGGGGGTGGGTTTAAACTTGGTACTGGAGTTGCATCCAGGTGCACCTGGGTCCTACCTGTGAAGGCCAGTGCCATGATCCAAACTCTGTGGTGTATTACATGTGCAGTTCAAGGTCCCCTACCACTGCTTCATGTCCCCAAACCACTTTGGAACTTTTTTTTAATGGAGGAACAAAAATGTGAATTTAGTGGAAGCAAGAACATGAGCTCTTAGTTTTTGAAGCATTTGAGGTATAGATTTGCCTTCAGCACAGAGTAAGACATTGTGACCTGATCAGGGGGATATTTGATATCTCTGTCATCACTCTCTTCTCTCTTTCTCTCTTTCACCTCTCCTCTCTCACTCTTCTCCCTCTTTCTCCTCTCTCACTTCTCTTTTTTCTCTCTCTCTCTCTCTCACATAATAGTTTCAGGTTGGTACTAAATCCTTCATGTTTTCACCTGGTCCCCACTTTATTAACAGAGGAATGAAATAGGGGAGCAAGTTCAATTTGTCTCTAGCCTGGAATTTCGCCCTGTGAGAAATTAATTGGCTTGCCTAGGGATCGACTTCATTTAAGTTCCCGGCCTCATTAACTTCTTCGTCAGCCAGCAGAGCTAGACTAAATGGAAATTGCCATCTGTTCCAATAAAAGTTAAAAAGGTAAAAAGAACGTATATAGTCATTGTCTTGTTTTTATATATATATTTTTTAAAAAGCCATTTGAGAGTTGATCTTCCCTTCTGAGAGAATCTTAAGTTGAAGACCGTGACCCTCACTGCGACTCACAGGGAAATAAATTTGCCCTGCAAAGAAATGAATATTTTTGTATTTTGACTTATTAGACCCATAGGTTGTGTTTACAGCATGGTCAGTATTGATCCACAGGATTATTCATTTAAAATTCTCTTATGACACCTAACTATACATTTTTTGTTCTCTCAAGTTTTTTGTGGTTTGGTTGGGAGTGACACCTGGTAGTGTTAAGAAATTATTCCTGGCAGGCTCAGGAGACCATACCTGGTGCCTGTGATTGAGTTTTGATCATCCATGGACAAGGCCAATACCCTTTCTCAACCCAGGCCCTCACCAGAAGTGTTTGTAGCCGAAATTAGTTCCTGAAAACTCTTTCAGTAGCTACTGTTTTGGGGAAGGGGGCCCACCCCAGAGATTACTCCTGGCTATGTGCTCAGAAATCGCTCCTACTCAGGGACCATATGGGATGCCATGAGATCGAACCAAATGCCCTACCGCTGTGCTATTGCTCCAGCCCCAGTAGCCACTTTGTTTTATATGCTTCCCCCTACTGAAGTCTTTGGCAGTTTTGTGGAACATATATTGGTGACCCTCTTCTTGTAGGTGAGGCGTTTCCTCTCACCTGCAGGGGCAAGGGTGGGGAGTCTCCAGGCTTGCACTTGTCAGTCCCCCTCCCCCCCAAAGCAGTGCCTTACAGTTCAAGAGGAATACCCTGGCTCTGTTTGAAAGTTAGTATCCTCATTCTTATCACTAAGCAAAGTGAAGTAGCCTCTTAACAAGCCTGTTAGCTGTGATAATGTAAGACACTGTCACACTGGTAATAATAGAGTGAGTTGAGTGTCTCTTCTTTGGGACCAATCTGACTAGCTAGTTCCCTGACTGAATGACCAGTTCTTTTCATCTTTCTATTTAATCCCCCAAAACCCTAAATAGCAATTAATATAAAGATATATATATATTTGACTTTTCTCCCATCTAAACTATATACATCAATTTTGCATTTTATTTTTAATATTATCTTTATTTAAGCACCTTGATTACAAACATGATTGTAATTGGGTTTCATTCATAAAAAGAACTCCCTCCTTCACCTGTACTGTTAACATTCCCATAACCAACGTCCCCAATCTCCCTCCTCCTCCTCCCCCTGCCTGTATTCGAGACAGGCATTCTGCTTCTTTCACTCATTCACATTGTCACTATAGTTGTCTCTCTAGCTGCACTCACCACTCTGTGGTGAGCTTCATTCATATTGTGAGCCAGACCTTCCAGCCCTCATCTCTGTTGTCTCTGGGCATTATTACAAAAACGTCTTATATTTTGCCCCACAACAGGGCAGGCAGGGGCTTTCAGGCCTGGAAATGTTTTAAAATTTTGACATTTTAAAACTCTTATACTTCTTCATTAAGTTTTAGACTTTGCCAGTTGTCTGATTTCCATAATCAGATATACTGATTGTTTTAGGTGACCTAGAGAGTGATTCATAACTGTTATGAATATATAATTAACAGCCTTTTCCAGACTCATGTAGTAGGTGCATTGTTATATCAATGTGATTAATGTCTTGTTTTGTTTTGGGGACATACTTGGCAGTACTCAGGGCTTACTCTTGGCTCCGTGCTCAAGGGTCACTCCTAGTGTGCTCTGGGAAATGACCCTAAGGAGTGCCAACAGTCAAGCCTAGGTTGGCCGTGTGCAAGGCAAGCATCCTACCCACTGTATTATTGCTCCAGCCCATGATTAACGTCTCTGAACTACAGGGCTAGGCAACCTGGAGTTACTGTATTTTTCTTTTCAGTAAAATTTCATTTTACGGGCCCGGAGAGATAGCACAGTGGCGTTTGCCTTGCAAGCAGCCAATCCAGGACCAAAGGTGGTTGGTTCGAATCCCGGTGCCCCATATGGTCCCCTGTGCCTGCCAGGAGCTATTTCTGAGCAGACAGCCAGGAGTAACCCCTGAGCGCCGCCGGGTGTGGCCCAAAAACCAAAAAAAATTTTTCATTTTTACTTCCCTCTTGTTCTACATTACTACATTCCAGCAGCAGTCCAGCACCAGCCATAAAGGGGGTCCTCCCCTTTAAATTGCTTTTCTCCTTGATTTTTTTTTCTGGTTTTTGGGCCACACCCGGAGATGCTCAGGGGTTACTCCTGGCTGTCTGCTCAGAAATAGCTCCTGGCAGGCACAGGGGACCATATGGGACACCGGGATTCGAACCAACCACCTGTGGTCCTGGATTGGCTGCTTGCAAGGCAAATGCCGCTATCTCTCCGGGCCCTTTCTCCTTGATTTTTACAAACCTTCTTTGGCTGTATCCTTTTGGACTGCTTAGCCCTTATCTTGTTTATCCTTTACCTTGTTCCTTGTACCTGCTCCTCAATCTGACCTTACCCTGGTCCCAAACCCAGCTCTCTTTCCTCTTTTTTTTTTTTTTTCCTCCTCTCTCTGCCCTTCTCCTAGCCCAGGGCTTTGTCACAGGCCCCTGGGCTCCTCTAATTAAAAAGGCTTGAAGTGTCTTCTCAGAGTCTTGCCTGCCAGTTCCCCGAAGACGGTGGTAGCATAGGATCCTCTCTGGCAGTTGACAACCAAATATTGCCTCCCCCCTCCCCATCCATGGTGTTCAGTTCTAGTCAATACCAGCTAGATTGAGGGAGTTTTTGTTGTTGTTGTTGTTGTTGTTTTCATAAACACAGCCATCAGTCAAGTTAAAATATAGGAAATTTATAAAAAGGCCAATATTTCTTTATTTCAGAAATGCATGGATTCAAAACAAAGATGATTCAAAAATAGGTCAAAAGTTGCAGCTTAATACACCAAAATGGCAAGATGGTTCAGAGCATGGACATTAGGGGCATTACTGTGGGATCTTAACTTGGTCCTCTGAAAGCTAGTTCGAAAAATCAGTTGCTAATGGTGTCCCCTGATCTGTAATTGAGTTGTAGCCCTTTAGTGGAGCCACAACTGGTCAGCTATGCAGCTGCCCCTTCCCCACAACAGGGCTGGAGCTTCCAGGCCTGAGAGTCAGAGCTTTGGCTCAGCCCTCCTGCTCCTTCTCATCCTCCTCAGAGGCCACTTCTTCACGTTCATGCCTTGTCATGGCCTCCCGCCTAGTGCTGCCAGCTGTGTAGTCAAACCCTCCCTCCTCTCTTCCCCTAATTCTCTGCCTTCTCATCTTGCATCCCAGTCTCTGGCTCCAAATGTTCACAATCTGGACGTGCTGCTGTGCGAGTTCTGAAGTCTCTGCCTTGTAAACTATCTTTGGTGTCAAGAAAACAACCCTTCCTTGTCCCCCGCCGTGAAGTTTACTTAGCACCCTGGCAGTGGAAAACTATGAGGGACACAGGTTTGATGGCTGACTTCCTTTTACGAGCGAGGGGACAAAGGCACTCAATTGATTTCTCCACTGAAATGAATAACTTGCCTAGCCAACCTCTCTGTTCCTGGAAAGCTGCAGTGCTCTGTGACCTCCAGTTGGGTCAACAGCAAAAGACCCAGTGGGCTGACTTAGTCTCTTTCCTGCCCACTGTTAACTGTGCAGTGATTTGTGTGTAGTAAGAGTTTGTGTCTGGCTGCAGGGCACTGGAGATATATGCATCTGCTGTGCTGAGGCAAACAAATGCTGATTTAAAACCTCAAATATTAAGTTACATTCAGGATAATTTGTGTTGCTCTAGTTTGCTGTGTTCTCATTATTTCACAATTGATCGTTCACACATTAGGAAATCACATTAGATTAGGCAAGGTACTGGGGTTCTTCAGCTCAGTTAATAGCATGGTTTTGGAAAATCGCACCTTGAATATATTTGAGGGGCTGGAGAGATAGCACAGCGTGTTTGCCTTGCAAGCATCTGATCTAGGACCTAAGGTGGTTGGTTCGAATCCTATTTCTGAGCAGATAGCCAGGAGTAACCCCTGAGCACCACCGGGTGTGGCCCAAAAACAAAAACAAAACAAAAAAAACCCAAAAATATTTGTGATACTTTTTTTTTGGGGGGGGGCCACACCCGGTGACGCTCTGGGGTTACTCCGGGCTATGCGCTCAGAAGTCGCTTCTGGCTTGGGGGACCTTACAGGACTCGGGGAGATAGAACCATGGTCCTCCAAGGCTAGCGCAGGCAAGGCAGACACCTTACCTCTAGCGCCACTGCCCGACCCCCCCAAAACCCAAAAATATATGAAATATAAAGCTATACTCAAAAAAACCATTTGTAACTGTTTTTCGTGTTTCTTTTTTTTTAAAACTTGATTGATTGATTTTTAGGCCACACCCAGCAGCATTCAGAGGTTACTCCTGCCTCTGTGCTCAGAAATCGCTCCTGGCATTCTTAGGGAACCATATGGGATGCTAGGAATCAAACCAGGTCCCTCCCAGGTAGGCCACTTACAAGGCGAACACCCTACCACTGTGCTGTCTCTCCGGCCCCTGTTTCTCATGTTTCACTTAGTATGCTTTTCATGTATTTGGTTTCAAGAAAGCTTCGTAAAGACTATTGGGAGTGGGGAGTGGAGCTATAGCACAATGGGTAGGGCATTTGCCTTGCATGTGGCTGACCTGAGTTCGATCCCTGGCATCCCATATGGTCCCTGAGCCTGCCAGGCGTGATTTCTGAGTGCAGAGCCAGGAGTGACCCTGAACAGCATTGAATGTGGCCCAGAAACAAAACAAAACAAAGACTATAAGGGGCTGGAGAGATAGTATAGTGGATAAGGTAATTGCATTGTATGTAGCTGACCTGGGTTTTGATCCCTAAGCAAGGATCCAGGAGTAAGCTCTGATCACAGCCATATTATCTATGGCTGAAGAGATAATAAAGGGGTTAAGGTGCAGCCTTGCATGAGGTCAACCCTGGTTTGATCCCTTGCACCACAAGATCCCCTGAGCACCGCTGAGGCCCCCAAATGCTTCGTTACTAATCCATGGACCCAAATATTGAACTTGATTGTCTGAGAATTGTCAGGAGGGACTCCTGGGCCCTCTGAGGTCCATTTTTGAACTCCTTTCTCCCCAAAGAACATTAAATAAATGCAAAAGAACAGGTTTCCCCCCCTAATTTTTACTAAAAACATCATGATTTACTGGACTGTGGTTGGTACTAGCTGAGCCTTCCATGTTGCTGCTTAAGCCCACTGAGCTCGGTAGAGTCCCATGTAACTTTCCATCAGATTTCCTGTGATACTACTGGATTGACATTACTATAAAATATTGAGGTGTCTCAGGACCATGTGCAACCTTGTGATTCAGGGCTTATAGATTTAAAACAAACTTGTAGGGTTTGGAAGTTTGATTAGGTTAAGTGACAGAACTGGGCCGTTGGAGAGTGTAGGGAGTGGCACTCAACAGTTGTAGTTCATGCAGAAAAGGGTGTGTGTCGCCCATTTGAGAAGACCACAGAGGTACCAACCAGGTCCTGACTACCTGTAAAGTACTGCCAGTCTTTACTTTCTTTTGTAGCTCGGAGGAGGAACTGGGCAGTGATCAGAGTGTGTGTATGTGTGTGTGTGTGTGTGTGTGTTAAAGAACAGTTTGAATATCGAACTTTTGGACTCTTCTGTATATGATCAGAGATTCTGATGTCTATTTCTTCTTTTCCCTTGATATGCTTTCAGCTAATTTAGAAGCTAGTTTTGAGGAGATCGAAAACGACTTGTTAAATCTAGAGGATCTGTGTGGCCAGTGTGAGTTGGAAAGATACAAGCACTTGCAGGCCCACCAGCTGGAAAATTACAAGAAAAATAAGAGGTAAGTTTGGCACATGGGGTGCAACAGTCACTTGTCAGCCCTACAGCCTGACATCGTATTGTTAGATGCACTCCTTTACGAGTTTGGGCTGATAAAACACAAAGGTTTCATTAGACATGTCCTGTTTATTAAGAGGCTTTCCAGAACAGGATCTGGGACGGGTGGGGAGGGCTGGCCAGCTGGTGCCAATTTTTAGAGGTGAGTTCTGAAAAGGAGAAAAGGCGGAAGGAAGGAAACAGTGTGCTAAGCAGAGTCTTCCCAGGAAGGAGGAGCTCCGGCCTCAGTTTCTTCCCCTGACAAATGTCTGAGAAGCTTTGTCCCCTCTCTTCCTCTAGTAGGAAGAAGAGAGCCAAGGCAGAGGAAAGGGGCAAGCAGGCTGGAGTCTCATCTTTCTCACACACCTATAGTGAGGGTGATAAGGAGTTGCCAAAATCCTCATCGTCTATTGCAGGATGTGCTCTGTAAGAAGAGTTAGAATAATGGCCGCTCCTTAGACTCCAGTGGATGGAAATGAGAGAAAAGACTCAAGGTTACACAGGCTGAGCTGCTGTTTCAACTCAGCTCTGGAGTCATCCTGGGATGGATTGGAAGGTGGAGTCCAGAGTCTTTGGGGACGTCCAGGTGTCCTGAATGAATGAATGAGACTGTCACGTGAGCTAGGCAGAGCTGGAAATGGAGCTCCGGGGTTACTGATAGAAGGAAGAAAACAAAAATCATGGGATTGGAGTCTGGCTGGGCCTGAAGACTAGATTACATGAGAGAGGAGCCACCCCAAGACTGGGCTGTTGATTTTACGGTGTGTGGCTGATGTGTGACCTGTGTCTCAGATGGGGTAGCAGGAAGAGTGTTTTGCGATTGAGAACTGGAAATACTGGGCTACTGACTTGCAAGAGGCTGTAAAGTGATCCTAGGGTCTGGAGAGGTAATTCAAGTCATGGAGCACTTGCCTAGCCTGAGTGAGGCCCTGAGTTTGGTTCCAGAACCACATAGCCCCCTGAAATTTTCCAGGTAGGCCTGAATGCAGCAATAAGACACCTAAGGACTGCTGGCTGTGGCCCCTATAAAAATGATCACATTCAGGAGCCTGAGGGACTTAGGTCAGTAGGGAAGGCATTTGTCAAGCAGGCAGCTGACCTGGGTTTGATCCCCAACATCCCCCATGGCCTCTTGAACCTTCGAGGAATAGCTCCTGAATTCAGAGCTAGGAGTAACACTCTGAGCATTGCCTAGTGTGGCCCCCACAAAAAAACTTATCACATTCAAGTACTGGGGTTGAGATGAAAACTGGGTGTTCTGAAATTATCAGACTCACGTGGGGGAAAATGTGTGATATGTCAGGCTCCTACATTCCATTACAATCAAGTCAATTCCAGAGTTCAGCTCAGTGCTCTTGCTTTATTTTAGGCAATGTATCAGGTTTGATATGGACAGGGAAAAGGAATTAGGTTGTCAACAGATTTTACTTGACACAGTGCCCCTAGATTATTCCTGACTCTACACTCAGGAATTACTCTTGGCGGACTCAGGGGATTTTATGGGATACCAGGGACCGAACCTGTGTTGGCTGGTGCAGGGCAAGTACTCTACCTGCTGTACTATTTCTCTGGCTCACGTACACAAAAACATGTTAATGAGGTTTTGTTTTTGTTTTTGTTTTTTATTTTGTTTTTTTTTTTTTTGGTTTTTGGGTCACACCCAATAGCGCTCAGGGGTTACTCCTGGCTCCACGCTCAGAAATCGCTTCTGGCAGGCTCGGGAGACCATATGGGATGCCGGGAAAGGCAAACGCCTTACCTCCATGCTATCTCTCCGGCCCCTAGTGAGTTTCTTTTTGGTAATTTTATATCAATTTCTTTTTTTTGGGGGGGGGGTTTGGTTTTTTGGGCCACACCCGGCGTTGCTCAGGGGTTACTCCTGGCTGTCTGCTCAGAAATAGCTCCTGGCAGGCACGGGGGACCATATGGGACACCGGAATTCGAACCAACCACCTTTGGTCCTGGATTGGCTGCTTGCAAGGCAAACACCGCTGTGCTATCTCTCCAGGCCCTTTCTGACATTGCTGTTGAACAATACCTTGGTAATGGTAAAATGTCACAGAGTGTAGCAGTGGTCCTCAAACTATGGCCTGCGGGCCACATATTGTATTTGTATCTTATTGCAAAATAAGATATATGCAGTGTGCATAAGAATTCGTTCATAAGTTTTGTTTTTACTATAGTCAGACCCTCCAATGGTCTGAGGGACAGTGAACTGGCCCCCTGTTTAAAAAGTTTGAGGACCCCTGGAGATGTAGCCAGAAGATAAGTATTCATACAGAAGTCCAAATTGCCAGGTAGTTCAGAAGAAAAGTTAGTCATACAGGTCTAACACACAGATCCCTAGGTAGGATTTTGTGACAACTACTAAATATATATTTGATCTATTCAGAGTAATTAATATTGGACAAGAAATTTAGCTAAGTAGTAGAGCCATGTGCTTTGCACATATAAAACCTTGGGTTCAATTCCTGCACCACCACCACTAACATCAAATAATAATAATAATAATACTTATATATGAATTAAAGTAAATAATTTAGAACCATGTATATGGATTTGTCTAGCTAGCATTTAGAAGAATAGTTTGGATGGGTTTACAGTTAGATTTGGAAGTTAAGAATTATAATTAAGAATTAATAGATTTGGAAATGGAGAGGAAATTGGCAATAAATGTGTGATTATGAAAGAGGAATAAATTTAGTTAATTATATGGACTTTAAGACTTTGAGAAAAACACTGGGTAAAGCGATGGCAGGATTCTGCTGTTCAGGCAGCCATCAGGAACAATGAAAACAGAAAGCCAGGGCTGGAGAGACAGGACAGCAGTAGAGAGTTTGTCTTGCATGCAGCCAATTCAGGATGGACAGTGGTTCGAATTTCGGCATCCCATATGGTCCCCCGTGCCTATCAGGAGCAGTTTTTGAGCACAGACTAGGAGTAACCCCTGAGCGATGCCAGATGTGACCCCAAAACCAAAAACAAACAAACCCCACAAAGCCCCTGAATCATGAACAGATCAGATCTGGGGGAAGAAGTAGAATTAACACAACGATGCCAATGCATTCACCGTTGGTTTCCACTTGAATGTGGTTCAGTTAGCACAAATTGCAGCACAAGCATCAAAGTGTTTGAAAGAAACGTAAGATAAGGGAACACTTCCCTTGAAGCAGTTGACCCAGGTTTAACCCTCAAGAGTCACTTGTGGTCTCCAAGTCCCACCAGGAGTGACTCCTGAGCACAGAGCCAGGAATCAGCCCTAAGCACCACCACCAGGTGTGACTCCAAAAACCAGAAAGGAATAAAAATCTTTTTATTAGTGTGTGTGTTGGGGGGGGGTGTATATGGGGAGACTGGTGGTAATACCTGGTGGTGCTCAGGGGCTTCTTTTCTGACTTCATGCCACAAATCAAGCCCAGGGCATGCGCTGCGGCCTGTTGAGCTTTCTCTCTGGCCTGGAAATAGAGAATCTTAACCTCATAAAATTTCCATCTTCCTAGGACTGCCGTAACATCCTAGGAATGCTTACTGGACTCCTTTCATCATAGCTAGAGTTTTTTAAAAAAAAATCACACATAATTGTCAATTTAAAGTCCTTTCCAATTTCCAAACTCTGGAGCTTTTGTCTTCCGCTTTCGCGTGCAAGAACAACATCAGAATTCTCTGAAAATAGCCTGAAGAACAGTGTGATTTCAGCGATGCTGTGTAATTATAAATGACTCATAACTTTAACAGTTTTCTTGTTGGACTTGAAATATATTTAGGGCATACAAAACTCTTGGAACACTTCTTTTTTCTTTTCTTTTTTTTTTTTTTTTTTTTTTTGCTGATTCACTTTGCATTTCCCTTGTTCGCTTTCTGCATTTTGGCTCTTGTTTTGGGGGCAGAACACTTGACTTGTTCCCAGGCCTGTCCTACGATGCCAAGAACTGAACCCAGGCCTCCTGCCACTTTAGCCCATCTTCCCCACCCTGAGACATTGATGTTTGTCCTCTTAGCTGAAGAGAACTCTGCTTCTGTTGAGGAGACAAATTACTTAGACATATTTGGAGAAAGGAATCATTCATTTCTGTGCCTTTTATTTTTGTATGTCCATTATATTGAATACTCAGGAGCTAGACTTTTGATTTTTGTTGTCATCTTTTAGTTATAGATGGGTTAGTGACTGTGTTTAGAACATCTCGAAAACAAACTGTAACAGAGTTCATTGAGATATTTTGGCCTCTTTTCAGTTGTAGTTTGTGCTTTTTGAGAATAACCTGCCTTGACCCTCCACGATCCTGAACAGGTCCCTCTGGCTTATGCTTCTACTTAGAAGCTAGGAGTGGTGGCAGCCAGGCCAACCCTATAGGGGCTTTCTACAGAGTGAGAAGGATCAGGAACCAGCAGGCGAGTCCATAGGAGAGGGGTCGAAAGGCAGTTTCGGGCTTCAGAGATTGTGCAACAGGTTTCCTCAGGCACTAAAGGGAGAGAGGCTGGAACTTTCCCTCAGGCAGCGCCTTTACAAAACTGGAGTAGACTTTGGTTTCCTCCCAGGATGGAGTCAGAGGGATCAGATTTATCCTCCCACTTGATACCTCCCAAAACCAGACAAAATAAGTGACATAATGTTTCTTGTTTGTTTGTTTGTTTGGGGGCCACACCTGGCAGTACCCAGGGGTTACTCCTGGCTCTGCACTCAGTAATTAGTCCTGGCAGTGCTCAGGCCACCATGTGGGATGCCAGGGTTTGAACCCTGGTTAGCCGTGTTAAAGGCAAATGCTCTACCTACTGTGCTATCACTCTGGCCCCTTGATCTTTTTGTCTTTGCTTTGGGACCACACCCTGTGGTGCTCAGGGGTTACTTCTGGCTCTGTGCTCAGAAATTGCTCCCTGAAGGCTCTGGAGACCACATGGGATGCCCAGCATCGGAACCCGGGCCCATCCCTACTGCTGTGTTATCATTCCAGCCCTGTTTATTTTTTTCTTAAGATGTGGAACATTGGGTGAAGAGAAGTAACCTGATATAAAGCAAGTGAGGTGAATGCCCCCAGTTTCTATCTTGATAATGTAGGAAGGACTTGACTGACTTGAGCTGAAGGTCCGGGAAGCCCAAGGCAACTAGAATGTACCTAACAGCAGAGAGAAAGAGAGACAGAGAGAGATGAAGAGAAAAGACACAAATCCATGGAGGGTTCCGCTGAACTATCAGAGCACAGTGCCGAGGAAATGCTCCTGGTGTACAAGGTCTGCATGCAGCAGGCTGCCTGGGTTCGGTTCAGCAGCATGTATTCCCTGGGAGCACCCCCCCCATGCAGTGCTCGGGGAGTACCCCCTGATATACATAGTACATACTACTCACATGCCAAAAACCACACTTGCAGTTTCTCCAGGCACTGGGAAGTGCCCCGAGGATGGGCTGCCCTTGGTGGGGGTTCTGTTCACCCACGACTAAACCCTGCTCATGAAAGCAAACACCAGAAGGACCTCCCCACTTCCAGAGAAATTAACTGCCAAAACAAAGCTCTAGAATATTTGCAGAATAAAAATATAGCTTGCACCCAACAGAGGAGTTCATAATATATGGCATCTAATCAAAGGCAAATAAGAGATCATTGTGGAACCGGCCAATCACAATAAACTGGGGAACTGAGGTATTAGAATGAACATGCACAAAGGGCTCAAAAAAAAAAAAAAAGATAATTGGGAGCCAGAGCAGTGGTGCAGGCTGTAAGGCATCTGCCTTGCAAGTGCTAACCTAGGATGGACCACAGTTCAATCCCTGGCGTCCCATATGGTTCCCCAAGCCAGGAGCGATTTCTGAGCGCATAGCCAGAAGTAACCTCTGAGTGGCACCGGGTGTGGCCCAAAAACCAAACCAAACAAACAAAAAAAGATAATCACTCATTGAAAATTATTGTAATTATTCTTTTTTATTTTGGGGGTCACACCCGGTGGCACTCAGGGGTTACTCGTGGCTCTGCGCTCAGAAATCACTCATGGCGGCAGGCTTGAGGGACCATATGGGATGCCAGGATATGAACTGGAGTCCATCCTGTGTTGGCTGTGTGCAAGGCAAGTGCCTTACTGCTGTGCTATTGCTTCAGCCCCTATTGTAATTATTCTGTAAGTCAGAGAAAATCACTTAGAGACATGGAAGGCATCAAAAGGGGGAGAAACTCATTTCAACCCCCTGATTTTTCCCTTGACTTCATGCCTCTGTTAGATTCTAGACCTCAGATGTTTGCCAGGTAATTAGTTGGTAGCAAGTCACTGTTTCTTTCAATGCAGTAACCAGGATGTGATAGGACAACCGTTTCTTGGTGCAGGGTGAATCTGTTGGCTTCACAAAAATCTGATCGCATCTTACACTTAAAAAGCATTTAGAGATAGCACAGTGGTGGGGCGTTTGCCTTGCATACAGAAGGATGGTGGTTCGAATCTTGGCATCCCATATGGTCCCCCAAGCCTTCCAGGAGTGATTTCTGAGCACTTCCCGGGTGTGACCCAAAAAACAACAACAAAAAATTTATTCCAGGCTGGGGTGGTAGCATAGCGGTAGGGTGCTTGCCTTGAATATGGTTGATCCAGGATCCCTAGCATCCTATATGGTTCCCTGAGCCAGGAGCAATTTCTGAGCGCAGAACCAGGAGTAACCCCTGAGCACCACCATTGGATGTGGCCCCCCAAAAACCACCACCAGCAACAAAACATGTATTCCCTCTCACTCTCTTCCCTGAATTGTGTTGACTGGGGCTGGCACACTACCTGGCTGTAAATGCACACACATATTTTTTGCCTCATTTGGGAACCACACCTGGCAGTTGCCCCAGGCTTATTTCAGGCTCTCTCCGGTCAGGGTTCGTTCCTAGGGGGGATGCTCAGGGGACAGTATGTGGTGGCAGAGATTGAACCTGCACCTCTCACCTGCACAGCAGGCACTTAAGTCTCTGAGCTGTCTTCCTGGCCTCACTTGCATGAACTCTTGTTTGTTTCCTTCTGTTTGGGGGCCACACCTGCAAGTCTCATGATTCACTCATGGCTGTGCTTAAGGGACTATACACAGTGCTCGGGGTCCATCCGGGGTATATACATGCAAGGCAAGGACTTAATCCCTGTACTATATGTAGCTCCTTCTCCATTTCCTTTTAGTTCCTTTTTGCTATGTTGCTTGCTCTGGGGGTAAAACCCAGGGGTGACATGTCCTGGCCATGGCTCCCCACACATCTTTTTTTGGTTTTAGTTTTTGTCTTAAGTAAAATAGAGGAATATGGGGGTAGAGGAGAGGAGAAAGAAAGGAGAAAGAACCTGAGCTGCTTCTGAGGGGAAATGCCAGATGTGCCAGATGTGGGCTAATCTCCAAGTGAGAAGGTGCCATCTCTCACACCTCCCAAGTTACCGTCTCACCAGAGATCCAAGCCCTTATTGTGGTGTTTTCCATAACAGGCTTTGGTGACTGGAAGTGACTGGTGTTGCCTCAACCTCCCCACTCGGCCCATCCTGAACAGGAACTTTTGAGCCTGACTCTGTGCAAGGCTGGCTCTCTTTGCTGGCCTTCCTCTGGGCCCACGTCTTAAATGTTCTTTTTAAATAAAACCCACGCTAAAGAATTGGCAAGGAACCCAACAAAAAATTCTTCCTCTACAGTGTCTCTTAGAATAAATCTCGACAGATTCAGACTTTCCATGCAATCATGAGAACAGATGTAGTCAGGCTAGTTAACAGGTTATTAAATCCTTGGGCTGACAGTAAATATATTTTCGGACCGATAAATTTAAGTTTTCCAAGCCTTGTTTTGAACAGGCTGTTTGCCATTAGTATGAAAAACTCAGGTCCTGACTTCATTCTCTAAAAATGATAACCGTTTCTTGGACTGGAGAGATGTTGAAAGATGAAGGATCTTGCCATGTAGCTGCAATCATGAACCCCAATCACATCCCACCGCCCATAAGGTGCCTGAAGCCCTGTTAAGACTAATCCCTGAGCACAGAGCCAGAAGTGAATGAGTTCTGAGCATAACCAGGTGTGGCCCAATCACAGGCAAAAGTAATAAATATTTCTCTAGTTGGCTAATGTTGTTCTTGCCCTGCACTTTGCCTCCCTCTTGTTTACTGATGTGCATAAATAACTGGAGTTTATGAAGGTTTTTGCTTTTAACATGGACAGTAATAATCTAAAGGAAAAATTTGAAGCTGGTAGCAGATAATAATAGATCTTGAGAAAACTTTACTAAAATTCAGCAAGTTTTAATCATAATTATCTCTTTTTAAATAAAAGAAAAGGTAAGAATTTTTCTGAAGATAGATAAATTCTAGTTTTCATTATAATTTAACTTAGTCCACAATAACTTTCAGTCTTGTGTAATTAGCTTATTAAATTTGGAATACCGTTTTAAATCTTATGTGCCCCGGGGATCATTTTGAAGTTGTTCTATTTTCTCATGAAATACTGGTATAGTTCTTTTCTTCAGAAATGCTTTTAGAAAGATGTAATCTGCCAGTTATTTTAGTATTCAGATGAGCATTGGCTAGAATTATGGTACAACCCTTTTCTTTTTCTTTCTTTCTTTCTTTCTTTCTTTCTTTCTTTCTTTCTTTCTTTCTTTCTTTCTTTCTTTCTTTCTTTCTTTCTTTCTTTCTTTCTTTCTTTCTTTCTTTCTTTCTTTCTTTCTTTCTTTCTTTCTTTCTTTCTTTCTTTCTTTCTTTCTTTCTCTCTTTCTCTCTCTCTCTCTCTCTCTCTTTCTTTCTTTCTTCCTTCCATCCTTCCATCCTCCCTCCCTCCCTCCCTCCCTCCCTCCCTCCCTCCCTCCCTCCCTCCCTCCCTCCCTCTCCTCCCTCTCTCTCTCTCTCTCTCTCTCTTTCTTTCTTTCTTTCTTTCTTTCTTTCTTTCTTTCTTTCTTTCTTTCTTTCTTTCTTTCTTTCTTTCTTTCTTTCTTTCTTTCTTTCTTTCTTTCTTTCTTTCTTTCTTTCTTTCTATCTCTTCCCCTCCATCTCCCTCCCCTCCTTCCCCCTCCCTCCCCCTCCCTCCCCTCCCTCCCCCTCCCTCCCCCATCTCCCTCCCTCCCTCCCTCCCCCTCCCTCCTCTCCCTCCCTCCCTCTCTCCCCCCTCCCTCTCTCCCCCCTCCCTCTCTCCCTCCCTCTCTCCCTCCCTCCTTCCCTCCCTCCCTCCCTCCCTCCCTCCCTCCCTCCCTCCTTCTTCCTTCCTTCCTTCCTTCCTTCCTTCCTTCCTTCCTTCCTTCCTTCCTTCCTTCCTTCCTTCCTTCCTTCCTTCCTTCCTTCCTTCCTTCCTCCCTCCCTCCCTCCCTCCCTCCCTCCCTCCCTCCCTCCCTCCCTCCCTCCCTTCCTTCCTTCCTTCCTTCCTTCCTTCCTTACTTTCCTCTTCTCACTTTTCTGATGTTCTGGACTGGTCCTCACTAGAGATGGAATAGGCAAAGACTTAAGTACCACCGTCTGTTCTCTCATCTCTGTCAGCCCAATGTTTTTTAGTCTGTTCTTGCCTTTCTGCCTTCTCTGATCTTTTCCTACGTTCTAGCTCAGCCGAAATCATTGCAGCCTCAATGATAGTAATAATCTCCTAATTAATATTGTCTCCAGTCCATTTATTGTAGTATTAAGGTTCATTTTTGTTGTTGTCCAGAGGTGGAATTTGGACCACACCTAGAAGTGTCAGGGCTTACTCCTAGCTCTGCACTCAAGGATTATTCCCCGAAGTGCTCAGGGACTTCATATGTGGTGCCAGTGATAGAATTGGGTGTGGCTGTGTGTGAGACAAACACTAATTCTTTATAGTCTGTCAGAGTATTCACTTTTGGTTAAGATTTTTCACCATCATCAGGTGAAGGAATGCTAACCCTCCCCCAATTTCCTGCCTATATCACCTGGATGGTGAGACCCTCCCACAGCTGGGAGGGGTCTGTGGTAGTTAATGAAGGTGTTGGGGGGGGGGAGAGTGGCAGATACAGCAAGGGGACAGTGGTAGGTAGATGCAGCAAGGAAGCAGATTAGAGACACAGGTTGGATGTAGAGAGGCTGCTTAGCTTAGAGGCCATGTGAAGAATATGCACCTGGCGGTTAGGGTCTTGTAATAAAGCTGGATGTCTCCTGAAACTTTATGTGACTGCCTGTGGATCATTTCTTCCCAGTCACTCTGTACCTACAGGCCCACGGGCTTATGGGCTTGCAGGCAACAGGCTGGGCCAAGAAAGGCCTCATCATCCATCCATACTCCACACTAGGACTTCATAGTTAACATTTAATTCAACAAAGGAAGACATGATGATCACATATTAATTCTAGAATGACAGCATTTCTGAATACATGCAATGCACCAGAGTCATTGCTTAAAACAACCTTAGTTTCAATCAGCTCAGAGAAGCCTCAAAATGAGGATTTGCCACAAGAAAAAAATGATACTGGAGTTGGGGCCGGAGCAGTGGCACTAGCGGTAGGGCATTTGCCTTGCATGTACTAACTTAGGATGGACCGTGGTTTGATTCCCCAGCGTCCCATATGGTCCCCCCAGCCAGGAGCGATTTCTGAGCACATAGCCAGGAGTTACCCCCTGAGCATCAACGAGTGTGGCCCAAAAAGAAAAAAAAAATGATACTGGAGGAGATTAATTTGTGAGGAGTTTCAGAGCCAGAAAGTGGCAGACTGCCAGACTTGTGTTTTCTGACTTGAAAGTCTAATATATCCTTGTGTAGTCTCCACACACAGGCTACTAGGAAAGTATGGATCAAAGGGATTTGTCAAAAAGTCAGAAATGCAGTTGGGTGGGAGATCCTAATTACTAATGCTAAAATCGTTGAATTCTCTGAATAACTTTATAGTAAAACAGACTTTGCCCAATTAGCAGCTTGGACTAATGACTGTGCATTTCCAGTAATCAGAGAGTGAAGAGCAGGCCTGAGTTTGAATAGCACAAGTTGTCAAGGGCATGCTGGGGTTTTCTTTTTTCCAAACTGTTATTTTTTTTGAGGAGTCCTCCTTCCTGGTAATGATGCTTTTACACAGAACTCCGCCCACACCCGCCAGCAGAGTCTTGTGTGTCTCCACTACATTGTTCACACAAAAAAGATGATTTTCAGCTTTGTTTTCAGTAGTTTTCTAGAAAGAATGTGCTTCTACAGGGCTGAGTGGACCCAGATGTTGTCCCAATGTGTGGCCCTTACTCTTTAAGTTTCATGACCTGAGTGTGCAGTAGTGGCTTGGTAGTTTACGATGTGACTCTCTGGTTATTCCCTAGGAGGACAGATGACTTGGATAGGAAGTGGTTGGCTCATAAGCTGCATTGTGGATTGTAAAATCACTCCACCTTCCATATTTCCAGCCCCAGGTGAATGAGTCTGAGTCAGGGTCGTGCATGAAATAATCCAAACCAGGCTGAGGGTGAAACATATGTAGTCTGGTAATGTACCTCGTAGTGAGTGATGTCAGCTGTAGGAGAGACAGGTATAGAGTGAGACACAACTGTGGGGATATAAAGAAACATAGTAGGAGAATAACAAAGGCCAAAGCAACAGAACAAAAGCACAGATCTACAGAACCAACTTTACTATGGCAGTAAGAAGGGGTGAAACAGGGAGATGACTGTGGAGGTCAGGTGGGGGGGTGTCTGGACCCTGAGATAACGGTGGAAAGGAATGAGCTTTCTTGGTGGGGATTGTGGTATTGTGTTATAGTCACAAAACCCTCTCATTAACAGTATTGTAAAAATGGTACATCAGGGGCCAAAGCGATAGCACAACACTAGGGCATTTGCCTTGCACACAGCCAACCTGGGACAGGTTCAGGTTCAATCCTTGGCATCCCATGTGGTCCCCCAAGCCTGCCAGGAGCGATTTCTGAGCAGAGCCAGGAGTAACCAACCTCTGAGTACCGCAGGGTGTGACCCAAAAACAACAACAAAAGATCGTACATCACCATGACTAAGATTTAAAAAATCTAACATATAGGTATACTTATGTAAGTTTTTTACATATATGTGTGTAATATAAAATAAGATTTTAGTACAGATTTTATGATATTTAGCTATACAGGAGGTTTTCTTTTTCATACAATACTTATAAAGTTATTTTAACACTCCTCCAGGCACAATAAATGACAGCAGAGAAGACATTTATTCTGCTTGTAAAGACAGCTTGAAGATAGGGTACCTAAAACTGGAAAGCCACCTCTTTCCCCGCAGTGCCCGCCCCTCCCAGTTCGCCTCTGTGTCTAACCAATCACAGGCCCTTCCTTCCTGACTGGTGGCTCACTTTTGAGCTATAGGGATGCTGAGAAACCACAGGCTTCATCATAAAGAACGGTGACCTGTGCTTTTTGGAAGAGAACCAGGTGACATTTCCTGTGAACAAGTAGTCATGGTGATAGAATCCAGGCACAATGAAGGTATGCTCTTCAAGGGACCCAAGAATAAAGTGTCACTGGTCGCACTTTAAAAATAATTCCCCTAAATATTATCAAATGCGAAGAATAGGATTACAGTTG
Source organism: Suncus etruscus (assembly GCF_024139225.1). Lineage (NCBI taxonomy): Eukaryota > Metazoa > Chordata > Mammalia > Eulipotyphla > Soricidae > Suncus > Suncus etruscus. The sequence goes on along the minus strand of NC_064865.1, from coordinate 45,257,194 downwards.
ATTTTGCAATTGACATTTTGAATGTGGTATTTTGCCATTTAGACTCACCATGTTAACTTTCTGTCATGGGTTTGCTCTAGGGAAGCAGTTTAATATTCAGAGAAAGTGTTTTCCATCTGCGAGATGATTGCATTTATGGAGATATTTACCCATTGGTTCCAATCTATTACGTTTGCATCTGTGGGTCTGATTTAGTTGATTTTTATACATAGACCGATTTAATATACTTCTTACAAGTTCCATAGTTTCATTTATTTTTGTGCCTTTAAAAAAAATTCTGCCCTCATAATTCAAACCCTGGAGAGAAAAATGATTAAATAGCAGTTTCACCGTTTCAAAATCTTTTTAGACTTTGAGTCTGTGGTTGTTTGTTGAGTGTTTTGGTTTCAGGGTTTATTATGCTCAATTTTATAAAGGCATTTGCTGAATGGCGTAAATTTGAAAATTTGGTACAGTCTAAAGGGCATTTTAGCTCCATTTGATCTGGAAATATGATTAAAGTATGAAAAGTAATACTTGCATTTACAGAAATGCAAGTGGTAAACGACTTTTCAAGTGAGATATTCTATGCACACAATTTGTATAAAGTATGAAATTCTCTATAGTTCCAGCAAGGGCACCTATAAAGAAGCAGATATTCTCTCTTTATTTTTATTATTATTTTAATAATTAAACTTTATTAAGCACCATGGTTACAAAACTGTTCATGATTGAGTTTCTGTCATAGAATATATACCACCCTTCCCCAGTGTACATTTTCACCTCCAATGTCCCCAGTTCCCCCCCCCACACACACACCTGTCCCTGGGGGAAGGCACTTTACTTCTCTCTCTCTCTCTCTCTCTCTCTCTCTCTCTCTCTCTCTCTCTCTCTCTCTCTCTTCTCTCCTCTCTCTCCCTTACTCCCCACCCTCTCTTCTTTTTCACTCCTACCTTTTTGACACCATGCAAAAATAGGGAGAAGAAATGAACAGACATTTCCTCAAAGAAGTACAGATGGTCCAAAGGCACGTGAAAAAGTGCTCCACATCACTAGTTATCAGGGAGATGCAAATTAAAACAACGAGATATCATCTCACACCACAAAGACTGTACACATTACAAAAACCAGAACAACCAATCCTGGTGTAGATGTGGGGAGAAAGGAACTCTCATCCATTGCTGGTCAAATGGTCCAGCCCTTTTGGAAAACAAAATGGATATTTATCAAAAAACTAGAAATTGATCCAGATGATCCACAATACCACTCCTAGGGATATACCCTAGGAACCCCAAAACATCATGCAGAAAAACCCTCTGCATTCCTATGTTTGTCACAGCACTGTTTACAGTAGCCAGAATCTGGAAACAACCCAGGTGCCTGAGAATAGATGAGTGGATAACTATGTACCATGGAATATTACTCAGTTGCTAGGAAAAATGAAGTCATGGAATTTATTTTCTCTTTATTGTTTGGTTGGGGGTCGGAGGGGCAGTTCTTAGGACTCTGGCTCTGTGTTAAGGATCATTTCCTGTGGGACTTGGGGAGCCACAGTGTAGTTTTGGGAATAGAATTTGGGTTAGCTACTTGCAAGGCAAGCCACCTACTCACTGTGCTATGCCTATGACCTTAAAGTCATAAAAGTCAAAAAGAAACATTTTTTGGGGGGGTCTTTGGGTCATACCCGGCAGCACTCAGGGGTTACTTACTCCTGGCTCTGCTCTCAGAAATTGTTCCTGGCAGACTTGAGAACCATATGGGGTGGCGGGAATTCAACCAGGGTGCGTGCTGTGTTGGCTGCATGCAAGGCAAACACCCTACCGCTGTGCTATCACTCCAGCCCCAAGGTAGATATTCTTTATGTTTCTTCAGCTGCTTGATAATCATGATTTCTAAATCATGGGTGCTGTGGGCCACCAAGACTGGGGTTTGGGGGTACATATGGTGCAAAGGATTGAACTTGGGACTTGCACACATTAATTATGTCCTCTGCTACTTGAGCTGTGTCCCTGGCTTCTACGTTCTTAATAAACGTTTCCTTTCATCATTTATAATTTTCTCCAAAATGCAGCTCTATCTTTGCTTCTCCAACTAACCCTTTCTATCAGAAAAGTGTATGAACTGCTGCTTCTTGATTTCTAGAGAATTCTCAATGTATCATTATACCAAAAGCAATTATCTGTAATATTAATTTCTAATTACTGCTTTATGTTTCTCTCTCACCCAAGTTCCTAGAGGCTATAATATGTATATACATCTAACCTAGTGTTTTTTCATGATTATATTAACATTCTTGAGTGTCTGAGGCTCTGTAAGTTTTTGTTGAAATTGGGGTTGCAGGGGAAGAAGGGAAGAGAGTAGAAATCCATAGACAATGGGGAATTGAAATCAGTTTCTCAGTATTATCAGCCTTCTAGAAGATTCATTGAGTCTCAAACTGAGTCCTGCACAAGGCCCTCTGGAATCAATTCCTCTTCCTAAGTGTTCACTTAGTTAGAAACTCACCTTTGGGGGCCGGAGAGATAGCATGGAGGTAAGGCGTTTGCCTTGCATGCAGAAGGATGGTGTTTCAAACCCCAGCATCTCATATGGTCCCGGAGCCTGCCAGAGCGTTTTCTGAGCATAGAGCCAGGAGTAACCCCTGAGCGCTGCCCGATGTGCCCCAAAAACAAACAAACAAAAAAAGAAACACCGGGGCCGGAGCCATAGCATGGAGGTAAGGTGTTTGCCTTTCATGCAGAAGGTCATCGGTTCAAATCCCGGCGTCCCATATGGTCCCCCGTGCCTGCCAGGAGCAATTTCTGAGCATGGAGCCAGGAGTAACCCCTGAGCACTGCCGGGTGTGACCCAAAAACCACAAAAAAAAAAAAAAAAAGAAAAGAAACACCTTCTTTCTGACCCACACCAGCACGTAGCTCTCTTCCTGCTGCTGACACTATCTAACCCATTGCCCTAGACCAGTGGTCGGCAAGCTGTGGCTCATGAGCCACATTTGGCTCTTTACACTTTTAATTAGGCTCTTCTATGTGCCAGGCGGCTTCCTAGCCTCTGTCAGTGCGCCCTAGTGTGCAGCCCAGGTGGCTGGCTCCAAGAGTGTAAGATGATACCCAGTATCAACCCCAAACAAAGGTGTTCCCCCAAAGTCATCCTTTCTTAAACCTCTTCCTTTGATATGTAAAAGCCCACTGAAATGTACTTTTGTCTCTCTTTCTCTCTTGGCCCCGAAGCCTCCTGGTATTGGGAATTGGTTTTAATAAAGAGGTGTTCTAGCTTTTTGGGCTCGAGGCAGAGAGTACAAGGTAAAAGGCCATGGACTCCATGATCATCCTTTCCTGGCTAGCTTGGTTTATTATTTCTTTCCTGCTACTCTACTTCTTCAGACCAGGTTGGGTGGGGTTTAGAAATACAGTGCCTGGAGTTTCTTCAGACCAGGTTGGGTGGGGTTTAGAAATACAGTGCCTGGAGTGATCTTAAAACACATATTTTATTTTGCACAAGAGTGGACATCTTCCATGAAGGGATTCTCAACCCAGAGTTTTCTTTTCCATGGATTCTCATGTTCAGAGTACTCATGATTAAAGTTGTGAGCTAATGCCCTTAAAATGCTGTTTTTCATATTGATTATGACTTTCTGCATAATATAAGTGGCAATCAGAATTTTTTGCAAGAGTGGAAACATTTCAATATCTCCTTCTCAGACACAGCTATCCCAGAATCAGATTCTTTTTTGAACACATCCATCTTATGTCTCACTGTAAAAACTACTTGTGAAACTCCCCTGCAGAGAAATATTAAATTCATAGAGAAAATGAACAATGTCTGCCAAATACACAAGCTTAGCTACCCATTCCTTGTCCAACTGGGGCTGTACAAAGTCAGAGTTCTGCTCTCACAGGAACTGCACTACTTCTTCCCTCTTGCCAACAAGGCAAGAGAGCACCCTTCCCTTGAACAGCCACTTCACTTCTTCATGGAGAAGATGCTAGTAGCAGGCATCCATACTCTCACCCAGGATGGTGAATAGCCTGGATTTGATCACAATTGTGAATTTCACAAATTATCTTTACTGTGTCATCTGTCACAGAGTTTAGTTCAGCAGGGAGTTTTTTTGAATCCAGTCTATCATACAATGAGTGGATACAATGTACAGGTGTGCAACTTCTGTTTCTTGTGACTACACAAAAGCACTGAGCCATGCACAGTGCATCATCTGTACATACATCAACACATCAGATTATTATTCTGAGTGAAATGAGTCAGAAGGAGAGGTGTAGACACAGAATAATCATATAAGAATAATAAATGTTAATATGGTAATAATATCTAGAGAAAATAGGGATGAGGGACAGGAGGACTAGTCCATGATAGGAAGCTTGCCATAAAAAGTGGTGAGTTCAGTTAGAATAGAGAAAGGTACATTATGACATTGATAGTTGGAACATATCACTCTGGACAAGAACTGGATGCTGAAAATGGATAAGTAGCATGCATGGTACCCTTTAATTAACAATATTGCAAACAGGGGCCGGAGAGATAGCATGGAGGTAAGGCATTTGCCTTTCATGCAGGAGGTCATCGGTTCGAATCCCGGCGCCCCATATGGTCCCCCGTGCCTGCCAGGAGCAATTTCTGAGCCTGGAGCCAGGAATAACCCCTGAGCACTGCCGGGTGTGACCCAAAAACCACAAAAAAAAAAAAAAAAAAAAAACAAAAACAATATTGCAAACCACAGTGTCATAAAGGAAAAGAGAAATAGAGAGAAAGCAAAATGCCTGCCCCTGACATAGGCAGAGGAGGGTGAAGAGGAAGGAAACAAGGGACATTGGTGGTGGGGAAAGTGCACTGGTGAAGGGTGGTGTACATTCTATGATTGAAACTCAAGTATGAATAATTTTGTAACAAATATGCTTAAATAAAAAATTATTTTTAAAATGTTTCAGGCACTCTATCATAATTCTTTATGATATATCATATGCCTTTAACAAAGTGCCATTTTTGTTTTTGTGTGCCATTTTTGTTTGGTTTCTTGCAGCACACACTAAAGTGTCAATAGATTTTTTTTTTCCTTTCAGTGAAATCACTACTTTTCTCTGGAACACTGTCCTTGCTTTTAAAGATTGTTAAATGTTTTTTTCTTTTACCTGTTTCATCTCCATATTGTGGGGTTTCAAATTTTCAGCACATTTTCGTTATCAAGGGAAACGTTTTGAAACTTTTTGCTTACTTATCAGAAATCAAAGCATTTTTCCTTGAGAAGGGTGTTCACTATCCAGAATTAACAAATGATCAGTGGATTCAAAAACCATATTTCATGGTGGATGTTACTTCACATCTAAATCAGTTTAATCATAAACTACAGGGGAAAGTAAACAACTTTTTCGATGCTAGAAGAAGTTATTTCATTTGAAAACAAATGATCTATTTTTGCTCAAGATTTTTTTTTTTTTTTTTTTTTTGGTTTTTGGGTCACACCTGGCAGTGCTCAGGGGTTATTCCTGGCTCCAGGCTCAGAAATTGCTCCTGGCAGGCACAGGGGACCATATGGGGCGCCGGGATTCGAACCGATGACCTCCTGCATGAAAGGCAAACGCCTTATCTCCATGCTATCTCTCCGGCCCCTTTGCTCAAGATTTTTACAGAGAAACTTTGATTCACCTTCCAAGCCTGTTGAAACATCACCAAGAAAATAATTCTGATATTGACATTACCTATTTTAAAACAGCACTTTTAAATATGAGGGAAGCGGGCCCGGAGAGATAGTACAGCGGCATTTGCCTTGCAAGCAACCGATCCAGAACCAAAGGTGGTTGGTTCGAATCCCGGTGTCCCATATGGTCCCCCGAGCCTGCCAGGAGCTATTTCTGAGCAGACAGCCAGGAGTAACGCCTGAGCACCACCGGGTGTGGCCCAAAAACCAAAAAAAAAAAAAAATATATATATATATATATGAGGGAAGCTTTTCTCAAGAGGTTTTAGGATTTCAGAAACAGCAAAGCGACGTTGGCCTTTGTTAAAAAACCTCTGGATGCCACTGTAACGAAATTAAATTTTTTTCCCTTTAATATCGACATTGGCAACTTTGAAATACAATTGCTGGATTTAAAAAAACAAAGAACTGGGCCCGGAGAGATAGCACAGCAGCGTTTGCCTTGCAAGCAGCCAATCCAGGACCAAAGGTGGTTGGTTCGAATCCCGGTGTCCCATATGGTCCCCCGTGCCTGCCAGGAGCTATTTCTGAGCAGACAGCTAGGAGTAACCCCTGAGCACCACTGGGTGTGGCCCAAAAACAAAACAAAACAAAAAAAAAAAACAAAGAACTGTGGAGCTCGAAATCTGAATGTCTTTGTGCTAATTTAGAAAGATTGGAGAAACACAAATGTGAACTTAGTTCATAGCACAAGTGGTCTGCTTTGAAAGACCTGGAGAAGGAAGATATGTTGAATAGTAATCCTAAGTCATACAACCAACTAAAAAAGCTAGCGTTTGCTGTTCTTTCCTTGTTCAGGTCTACATATTTATGCAAACAATCATTTTCAAGCATGAATCTTATCAAGAGTAAATTGAGAAATCGTCTCATCGATGAGAATCTGGAATCATGCCTAAAATTAAAAACAACAACATACAAACCTGACTTACTCAAACTATCCAAGGAAATGCAAGGGCAATGTTCACATTAGTGTTTGTGACTTTGTCAGGCATTGTCAGGATGTAATTTTCTCTATATAGTAAGGCAAATTTTATGGAATTTAACGTTATCGATAAATAATATCGTTCTAAAGTTTTTGTTTTATTAGTTGTATTATTTGTATCCTCCCGACCTATGTGGATACTTGCATGCAGAATATTCTCAATAAAAACTTATTGAAACTAAAAACAGTGTACCATCCTATGTATTTTCAGTTTTAAAAATGTGGCTCTAGGGGCAGGAGAGATAGCATGGAGGTAAGGTGTTTGCCTCTCATGCAGAAGGACAGTGGTTCAAATCCCGGCATCCCATATGGTCCCCTGAGCCTGCCAGGAGTCATTTCTGAGCATAGAGCCAGGAGTAACCCCTGAGGCTGCCAAAAAAAAAATGTGGCTCTCAAAATAAATTTTAATTGTGATTTTGGCGAGATTTGGCTTGAAAAAAGAGGTTGAAAAAAATGGTTGCCGACCACTACCCTAGACCATACAGGGCACGCACTGACAGAGGCTAGGAGCAGAGTCCTGACTCCTGGAGCGGCCGCCGGGCACACAGAAGAGCCAAATTAAAAGTGTAAAGAGCCACATGTGGCTCGTGAGCCACAGGTTGCCCACCACTGCTAGACTGTTGACTTTTCTCCATGCGATTTTCAGGCAACTTCTTTCTTTTGCCTTTACCACACCACGTAGTGTTGCTCTTTCAAGGCCCAATGAGCTCATCTTTAGGCTCCTCCTAGAGCTTCCTAAGGAGACTCCCCACATGAATTTCGCTGCTTGTCAGCACCTCGATTCATCAGAGCTGAGGATGCTCTTCTTAAAAGACGATGTTGCTCACGCTTCTCTGCGGCTTAAAAATCAAACCAGAGCCTGGTGACCCGGCACTTGGAACCTTTGTTTGACCTTTATTTCTCTCCGTTTTGTCTTTGTTCAGCAAATTCTGAAGCATTTTCTTTTCCCTGAATCTGACCTCCTCTAGTCATTGACTGTTTCACCTCAGCTTGATGTGCATTTCCCTCTGGCTTTCCTAATGTGTGTATAGCTTCAAATACTTATTATCTCTAACAAATTGGGGGAGCTCACCTTCGAAATTGGAAAATCGTCAGGCTTTCAGTGCTTTTCATCATTTCCCTAAAAGTTCCATAGCCTGGGTTTTATTTTCAAGCATAATTATATGTGCCACCACTACCCCATACTGTCTTCTATGTTAGGAATTAGTAGGGGGATGATTTACTGCTGAAAGGAAGTCTCTTGGAGTTAGCCCCCTCCATTGTGGGTCTATAAATAGGGAATATTCTAGAAAGAGCTGCCTCTTTGCTGGGCCTCTCTTCTCAGTCACAGCTTTCCACTGGTTTGATGAGGCACCCAGGCTAAAGGTTGAGCGTGATGTCTCCAAAGGAGACAACTTTCCTCAGCTGAGCAGTTGCTCACTTCTGCAATAAAATCAACACCAACTTCTTTGTTTTGGGCTGGTTTGGTTTTCAGGATGGAGGTTGAAGAACAGTGTCTGAAACAGTTCAGGTTTGGCTTTTTAAGACAGAAGCCACTTCTTAGAAATTTTGCTCACATTGTAAAAGAAGGAAAGCGCTCTCTCTCTCTCTCTCTCTCTCTCTCTCTCTCTCTGTCTCTCTCTCTCCTCTCTCTCTCTGTCTCTCTGTCACACACACACACATACACACACACACACACACACATACACACACACACACACACACACACACACACACACACACACAATCTTGGAGCCGGAGTGATAGTCTTTATGTGGCTGACCTGGGTTCAGCATTCCACTTTGTCCCCTGTATCCTGCCTGTTACCCAACCCTCATTCTTCCTGTGTAATCTTACGTACAAGAAAAACCTGCCCATTTCTGGGTGGGGTCTTTGAGGGGGGTAGGAAAGGTTTGGCCTGAAGGCCAGGAGGGGATTAGAGGAGTTTGGAGAGAGATTGAGCGAGGAAGATGGATGGAGAGGAGATGGCTGAGGGACACCATACAATGCAGGGCTGAGTAGAGATCCAGTGTAAAAGGTTATGAGAGAAGGCCACACATGTTGGCCAGGGCTCAATAAAGATGGTATCTCCAGAAGCCTGCCTGAGGGTTTTCTACCTGCCGCTATCCTGAAGGTGCAGACCCGCCGGCTGGAGGGGGTTGCAGACACACGTGGTCCTGGGCTGGAGGAGAAAAGCCTCTAATCCCTCCATCACCGTCCATCACTATCCAAGCCAATCCAAAGGGCATTTATTCTACACTGCGAAGACTGAACACTGAGCACAGTTAGGAGTCACCTCTGAGCATTGCTGGGTTAGCCCAGAAACAAGCCATTCAAAACCAGTAATCAAAAAAAATGGAATTACTCGTTAGGAGGTAGGAAATGTTCTCTCATCACTTCTGTCCATCAGCAGTCTGGGGAATGGCCAGTGTGAGGATCCGTTAAGATGAAAATTGAAGGTGCTGTCAGGCTGTTCTCTCATTCTGCACGTCAGCTTTCTTAGGCATTTCAGATTCCATCGAAGTCAGTTTGTGGCATGTTTAACTTAGATCCAATTGATCTCAGAATGCAGATGATGCATAAATAGAAGTTGAACTATTGACTACTAAAAGGACACAATGGTGTGCTTTATGAAAAGAGATCAGGACTCACATTCATCTCGGTTTAATGAAGTGGGATGCTGCAGCATTATTATGAAGAGTTGGTATTTTTAGAAAAAGAGGAGTGAAATGACTGTTTGATTTAAGAACCTTCATGTTGCCGTTGCAAGAATATCATCTACTTGGCCATTCCATAGGCAGCTTGCCAGCCCTCACTGCCAGCTGTTAATTGTAGTCAACTCTTTAGAACATGTGGAATATGATAATTAGCAGTATGGAATGCTGCTTGGACAGTTCAAAACATACCTATGTTTTTAATAAATGGTAGATGCGAATAAAAATTAAATGTCTTGTATTTTGAGTATAGCAATATCCCTGTATTTGGGGAGGGGGATTGGGTCACATCTGGCAGCACTCAGGAGTTACTCCTGGATCTTCGACTGCTCCTGTCAGGCTTGCTGGACCATATGGGATGCTGGGATTCGATCTGGGGTCTGTCCTGTGTTGGCCGCGTGCAGGGCAATTGCCTTACCGCTGTGCTATTCCTCCAGCCCCAGAAATACTCCTATATTAAATAAACTTACCTCCTCATGATTACTTTTTTTTGAGTACTAACTGAAAATTTGTACAAAATTTTACAGTGGCAAAAAAACTCATACCTAACTTGCTTTGACTCCTTTGTCCAAAAAAATAGTTTTACAGTTGTTCTCCTAGTTCTGTCACTTTACATTTCCCTGGGGAACTTGATATTTCAGTACTGTTACCTTCCAGGGACAGGATCGCAAAACAGCTTTTTGTGTCAGGGTGAGCTATGACCTCAGTCCTTTGATATGAGCTTCCCCATTTATTTAAAAGGGGAAATAACTGCGCCTATGTGCATGATCTCTTATTAAAGATCCCTTTCACCCTCTGGTTTGTTTTTGGTTTGGAGGTCACACCCAGCAGATATCAGGGTCTATTTTTGACTTTATGTTCCAGAACCATGTTGTCCTGGGGATTGAACCCAGACCTCAAGCATGCAAAGATGCCTCTAGCTATTAAGCTCTCTCTCCGACCTCTTAAAGATCTGGAAATATATATATTAGGAATTGGATAGGTAGTACAGTGGGTAGCGTGCTCGCCTTACCACGTGGCCAATTTAGGTTCAGCCCTAATTCATATGGTTCAATCTCATGGTTGAATCAGAGTCAGAAGTAACCTCTGAGCATTGCTCAGTGTGACCCCAAAATATGTGTGTGTTTATAGTCTATATTTGTCAAGGGGCATTATTAAAAGCTTTTATAAACTGATATTTGTGGGGGATTTCCTGTGACTGAGGGTTTGTGCCCGGCTCTGTAGTTGGGCATCAGTCCTGTTGGGAATCAGGGAAACCCCCCCTCCCCAAGGCTGTCCCTTCCACCCATTTTAAAATGTTCTATTTTTTCTTACAGGTGTTTCAATTAGTAGGTTAGTTTTGGTAAACATTCTCTCAGTCATTAATAATAGCACATAGAGTAATAACAAAAATTGAAACAAGTAGGTTTTAGGTCAACTGTCGTGGTAACTTCAGTAAAGCATAGCTGATAAATAAGCATTCAGAAATGCCACCTAGCATTGTATGTACATATTTTTGTTCGTTTCCATTAGCAATAGATTATTTTTAATTTATATTTCTTTCTTTCTTTTTTTGGCACAGGAAGGAACTGGAAGCCTTGAAAGGTAATTTTGGATTTAATTCTTCACTTTAAAATCGATGAGATTTCATTGATAGCAGATGTTGATGATGAAAGGATTCCTTCCACTTTCTTTAAATCAGACAGTTTGCTTCCAGAATTTAAGTGTGCTTGAGACTGCTTGTGTATGTTTTATTTAATCACAAGTTGTTTTTAATATTCTCTTCTTTCTCTAACACACGGACCAAGTGAGAATTCTTTCTCATGACCCTTACGGCTTATTGATTATGTCAGCCTGGTCATTGACAATTTAGGAAGATTTGGGTGTCCTTTGTGCAAAGTCTGAGCCTGAGGTGAAGCTGTGGTCTGCCCTGGGAGGCTGGGGCTCAGCCTTGAGCTCTGGCAGAGGGTGTGGATACAGAAAAGTGCCCCTACGCTTGGCCATGTGGGACCCCTGGGAGGTTGCCTCTGCCTTCTACTCTGCCCCCCCCCTTTTTTTGTTTTGGGCCACACCCTGTGACGCTCAGGGGTTACTCCTGGCTATGCACTCAGAAATTGCTCCTGGCTTGGGGGACCATATGGGATGCCGGGATTCGAACCACTATCATCTTGGATCAGCTGCATGCAAGGCAAACGCCCTACTGCTGTGCCGTTGCTCTGGCCCCTCTGCCCCTTTGTACCTGGTGAAGTCTCAACTTTTGCAAGCTCCATTCCTTGATTCTAAAAATGAAGAGGTTCTCGTGAAATACATTTTGAGATACTAAAAGCGTCCAGAATTGCTTTTCCATTTTAGGAAACTTTCAGGGAAGGCTGGACACTGAAAAATGTGTCATGGTGGCCCTTATTGGAAAGTCACAAGCTTTCCAATACCCCAAAGACCTTACTATTCCCCATGTTTTGATTACTAATTAGCAAGTACATAGTGAAATTGCTGTTCTCAGAGAAACTCATTTCAATACCAGGTGACTTTGCATTATAGACTGTTACATTTATATTTCACATATAAGCTACTATTGACCTTTAGATTTTCTAAATCATTGAAGATTTTCCAGAATCTACAACTCAGTGTCTGATGTTTGGATATTTTAGAATAAATCCCTACCCTTTGATTATATATATATATATATATATATAATTTTTTTCTACTATGACTGCAACTGTGAACAGACTTGTTTTGGGTGGATTTCTATTTGACTACAGATGAGTAAATGATTAAATTAACAGCCAATCTATTGAGGGTAAAGTGAAAGGCTAGGGTAGTGGTATGGTTTATTATTATTTTTCTTTGAGAACTGCTTATGTACATTTTATCAGTGAATTAATATAGCATTTGAAATTCTCATGAAATGTTCATTTTTTTTCTCCTTCATTTTCTTACATAACACTAAGTGGAAAAAAAAAGCCATCATGTTAATACTAAAAGACAGTGACACAGATTATGTAAAATGTCAACTTGCATCTCAGTGCTGAGGCACTTTTTTTAGTATGGCAATATTTGAAGAAACAGAAAAGACCTTTGGAAAATGTTAGGTAATTAAATATTATGCAATAGGATCATTTAGTTTAGCTAAAAAGACACATATTTTAATAAGTACATCCCCTAAATATGTACAACAGTAAAAAGCACATCTAACCCACCAGAATTAAAATTTGAATAAACCCCAGGCTGATTATCATGTTATATCTAGGTTTTGTAGAAACAATAACAAAAATCTTAACTCTTGAGTGTTTTGCTAAACATTAAAAACATGATCAGGCTTTAGAGCTATAGCACAGCTGATAGAGCATTTGTCTTGCATGAGGCCACCCTAGGTTCAGTCCCTGGCATCCCACATGGTCCCCAAGCTTGTGCCAGGAGCGATTTCTGAAGGCAGAATCAGGAGTAACCCTGAGTGCCACTGAGGTGGCCCAAAAACCATAATAATAATAATAATAATAATAATAATATAATAATAATAATAAAATATGATCAGCTCAGCACATAATTTTTAAAAATTTCACTTGTCTTTTAAGACATTAGTGAAGAAAAATTCAAATACATATAACAATTTTTTTCAATGTTGCCTTTGACTTTGTTTTTTCTTTAGAAAGGTTGCATGAAAATAGACTGTTATTTATAGATATATTTCATGCTCTTCTAAATTACAGAAAAACTCACTTTGGGGACAAAAATACAAAATCAGTGGCTTTCAAAGTGAGGAATAGAAATCAGTGTCATCCACCGAGTTCTATATTCTTCCTTCTGTGTTCTATCGAGGCTGATGTATCAATCACCTTTCACTTGGGTCACCTAGGACATTCTCGATAATATTATTGTGACTAGCGTTTCATTGTTGGCTCTATTTCAGCAGTCAGGTTTTCTGTGATCTCCAATTTTTGCATATGTCTAGACTTGTTCGTGATTGTTACTTAATGTTGTTTTATGGGACCCTCCCTATTGATGCTAGGAGTGCTCTGAATCAACTTTTTTTGGGGGGGCCACACCCAGTGACACTCAGGGGTTACTCCTGGCTATGCTTTCAGAAATAGCTCCTGGCTTTGGGGGACCATATGGGACACTGGAGATCGAATGCAGGTCTGTTCTGGATCAGTCACGTACAAGGCAAACGCCCTACCGCTGTGCTATCAATCCGGCCCCAAGTCTTTAACTTTTTTGTTGGGAGGGGTGTCTAATTCTATTACTCTGCATATGTGAATACATCTTTTTACTGTTTCCTAAGATTCCTGACTTAAAATGATTTTAATATGCATGCCTGCTCTTTTCCCTTCCTTTCAGTGCCTCCCCACACATCATCCTCTGTCTTATTTAGAAGACATACAGACCACAGGACGCACAGTGCTTATGCTTGAGAGGCTGTTCTGCCACTGCATCCAAATCACACGCTTTAGTTTCCCCTATTTGTACTCAATCTTTACCTGAATTGATTTGTATTTGCTCTTGAGGTTATTTATATTTATACATGTTATATAGTTTGATTAAATATTGAACAAATAAAACATCACTGTTAAGGAGAACCAAATGTGAGACTTCGGGGCCGGGTAGGTGGCGCTGGAGGTAAGTTGTCTGCCTTGCAAGCACTAGCCAAGGAAGGACCGCGGTTCAATCCCCCGGCGTCCCATATGGTCCCCCCAAGCCAGGGGCGATTTCTGAGTGCATAGCCAGGAGTAACCCCTGAGCGTCAAACGGGTGTGGCCCAAAAACCAAAAAAAAAAAAATGTGAGACTTCTAAGTTGATTGCTTATATATAGGTAAGTAGCTTTAAGTATTGTTGCAAAAGTATTTAGCAGTTTTAGGAGAAGATGGAGAAAATTATAAACATGTTGAAAGATTGTATCTACAGGGGCCCGGAGAGATAGCACAGCGGTGTTTGCCTTGCAAGCAGCCGATCCAGGACCAAAGGTGGTTGGTTTGAATCCCGGTGTCCCATATGGTCCTCCGTGCCTGCCAGGAGCTATTTCTGAGCAGACAGCCAGGAGTAACCCCTGAGCACCACCAGGTGTGGCCCAAAAAACAAACAAACAAAAAAAACAAAGACTGTGTCTACAGATTTTTTCGCACATCTTCAATTCTTGCCCTGATGTTAAAAAGATAAAATAGTTTGGAAATTTAATCCAAAGGTGGTAGGAGGGGCTCATGCAAGAATTTTTTAACCAGAAGACTTAAACTCATAAAAATATGATTGACGTATGGTTATATTTTACATTAATTCATGTTATGCATACAAAAATACAGGTTTTTGATAGATCCCTATATTAGCTACTTTTTAAAAAATATCTAATATTATGCCATGTAAGGGGGACTTCCTTATAATCTTCCTGATTTACAATCTACATGTCATAAATATGGCTAATACTGGAAAAATGTGGCAGGATTTAGGAGTTAACACTGTCATCATGGTAAGTGTGATCTTTGTGAAGAATATAATAGAAAGGTAGATAGCAATAGCCTGATGTTTTGATCTAATTGAAGACTTAGCTCTGGAAAGCAAAACCCTAAGGAAGAAGAGTGGTCAGGGAGACAGGAGGAAGACTAGGACAAATCAGTGGCAAAGAAGTTGAGGGGTCGTTCATGGCTCTGCACTCAGAAATCACTTGATAGACTTCCTGGAGTGGCCAGGTAGCTTGGGCAGTCTTAATGGAAATAGACTGTAGAAACCTAGCATGTGACTTAAACCTTGTGGCCCTTACAAGTGGTGTCTCTCCCTGTTTAGAAGTCTGCTATATGGCCTTTACAAAATGGCATCCCTCCTTGTTCAGAACCCAGGCCCCAAACCCTGAGTCCACAGCAAAGGAAAGAAGCTGGTAACATGGGAAGATGTTGATAAGAGGAAAGAAACTAATTTTCTGTGAATTCATGTCAGCAAAAATAGTTTACTTTTGCAGGAGGAGGCTCCAAAATAGCAACAAAAATCAAAACGAATATTCATTGGTTAACCAAAAAAAAACTGGAAACTGGACGAGCTTAGTTCTAGAGAGCAGGGTAATCTTGGATGGCTGTGAAAGCACAGTTAAAATGACTGGCCAGAGAACTTGGGCTGGATAGGGACGGCTCAGCCAGTTCAGGAAATAAGCAAGATGAGAGGCTCTGGGGATGATGAACCACAAGGATAGAGAACGCTGAAATGCTGGCAGTGAAATTCCCCGTCAAAGAAGGAATTGAGTTTAAGATGGAGCAGATTCCCAGAACTGATGGTGGTTAAAATCAAAGTTAAAACTGGAAGTTCTGGGGCTGAAGTGATAGTTTAGCAGTAGAACATTTGCCTTGCATGCTGCAGACGGACCTGGGTTCAATCCCCAGCATCCCATAGGGTCCCCCAAGGCTGCCAGGAGTGATTTCTGAGTGCAGAACCAGAAACAACCCCTGAGTGCAGGGGATATGTGCCCCCCCCCCAATAAAACCTGGAAGCTCTTCAGTGGAAGTGTGTTCATCTGAATCAGGGCATTTAAAACCATTAAGAGTATCACCGGTCTGGATGACACTCGTCCTGCTATACTTCTTAACACTTGATAGTAGACAAGGATGTCTGGGTGTGAACTTGGGGAAAGTGAGTTGGACCAGTCCAAGAATAAGATAAGGCTAAACTATGCACTGTTTGGCAGCAGTGTAAGTGGTAAAAGCCAAAACTATAAGTTTAGAGGGAAAGCAGATGCATACTTAGGAACGTTGTAAGATTAGCACTGAGATCATTGAGAAATGGGGAATGAGAGTGGCCTATTCTTTCAGAGAGAAATAGTCACTTGATAAGAATTGCCCAGGCTTTTAAAGGCTTGTTAGGGCATTGTAAGAGGAACCAAGAACAAGCATAGAGATGCAGATTTATTTATCTATTTATTTTATTTCTGGAATGCAAGTTGAAATTTAACTTTTTTTTTTAATTGCAAATAATTTGTTTCAGCTGAAGCATATGGTGTGTGGGGTGAGGCAGCGAGGGATGAAGTTGAGATGGAGGAGGCAGGGACCAAATGATACACAGCCTTGGAATGTCATGCAGATGAGGTGGGACTTTTATCCCTTTGGACCAGTGCTCTCCAAAAAGGGAGAGTGTGGAGACTAGAAGAGTGGAGCAGAAATTCAGTGTCTCTTATCTGTCTGTCCTGCTTGGGCTTTGGAAGGGCTGCTCTGCCCTGAGTCTAGACCCCTGGTCCTCTCTTTCCCATGTGATTCTTATACTCAGCCTCTTGAGCCATATTCCCACCCTCCCCTGTCTTTCTTTTACATGTTTCTTTTGTACATATTATGCAATAGGTTAATACAGGAGTGTAAAATAAACCCCATGTTGTGAAATCACTCCAGACACCTTATCTCCAACACCAGGCAGATGGATCTGAAGCAGGTAGGGTAGCTGCAAAGAATTAATAAACTAAGTCAGTCAGGAAAGAGCCATGGAGTCAGTTTGCTTTTTGCCTTATGGTATCTCTGTTTGCCAAGCCAAACTGACCTTTCTTTATTCTTTCACTACAAATTTCCAGACTGGAGAGGGTAAAATGAGATTCAGGTGTCTTTTACATATCAAAGGAATAGATTTAAAGGAAAGAGGAAGGACTGGTGTGTTAGCACAGCAATAAGGCATTTGCTTTGCATGTGGCTGACCCAGGGTGGGCACGGGTTCACTCCCCCAGCATCCCATATGGTCCCCCAAGCCAGGCACAGTTTTTGAGCGAAGAGCCAGGAGTAACCCCTGAGTGCCACTGGGTGTGGCCCAAGAAACCAAAACAAAAGGAAAGAGGAGGATGATGGGGGAACTCCTTTGCTATGGGTTAATAGCTGGGTGTCATCTTACAATTGGAATTCATAAATATGATTTATGGATATGCACCTTTGGAGGGGACAAAAGTTCTGTTCACAATGAGGCTGCCAGGTTGAGAGAGTTCAGAGATTGATGTCTCCAAGAGTACTAGTCGGAGGAACCAGAGCTCCAGTGAGATTGCAGGATCACAGTAGCATTTTAGAGCAGTTTAACCTAGAACCAGATCCAACAGAGACTCCCAAAGTTTGGAGCATATTGCACTCCTTTTAGGAAAAAATGTACAGAAAGTGCTCCTTTAAAGTGCTTCTAATCCAAGGGTAACTATTGACTCCCCCAAACAGTCATTCCAGTGGCCCTTAAAGGGTTTTATTAACCACTTTAGAAATCAATGCTAATGGGGCCGGAGAGATAGCATGGAGGTAAGGCGTTTGCCTTTCATGCAGAAGGTCATCAATTCAAATCCGGCTTCCCATATGGTCCCCCGTGCATGCCAGGAGCAATTTCTGAGCATGGAACCAGGAGTTTTCCCTGAGCACTGCCGAGTGTGACCCAAAAACCACAGAAAGAAAGAAAGAAAGAAAGAAAGAAAGAAAGAAAGAAAGAAAGAAAGAAAGAAAGAAAGAAAGAAAGAAAGAAAGAAGGAAGGAAGGAAGGAAGGAAGGAAGGAAGGAAGGAAGGAAGGAAGGAAGGAAGGAAGGAAGGAAGGAAGGAAGGAAGGAAGGGAGAAAGAGAGAGGAGGGAGGGAGGAAGGAAGGAAGGAAGGAAGGAAGGAAGGAAGGAAGGAAGGAAGGAAGGAAGGAAGAAATCAATGCTAATAAAAGATAAAACAGAAAATTCAGAGTAAAAGAGATTAGCTGAAGTACTATGTAAGAAGAATAGGGAATTCTTTTTTGGGGAGATGAGGGGCCCATACCCAGTTTTCAGTGCTCAAGGGTTACTCTGGCTCAAGGTCATTCCTGGTAATGCTCAGAGAACCATTTGGGATACCAGGAATCCCAAGTCAGGTTGGCCTCATACAAGGCAAATGCCCTACCTGCTGTGCTATCTCTCTAGACCCCCAATAAAAAAAATTCTTGAAGGCAGTGGTTGGATTAGAGGTAAAGAAATTCAAGAGACTAGGAGATAGAATGAAAAGAATTTCATAACTGTTGTGAGTACTCAGGATGACTCCTAGAATTCTAAGACATTTGGGGAGATCATTTTGTTTGTTGGTTTGTTTTTCATGAACCAGGATCTAAGTAAAAGAGCAGATTTTGGAGATAATGGTAATGAGTTCTCTTAGGATATTTTGGTGAAAAAGAAAAGAGAAAAAAAGATAAAAAGTGGGGAAAATAAACAATCTAACTTAAGACAGTGGACACAATTGTCACTGTTTAAGAAAAACAACAACGGGCCCGGAGAGATAGCACTGCGGCGTTTGCCTTGCAAGCAGCCAATCCAGGACCAAAGGTGGTTGGTTCGAATCCCGGTGTCCCATATGGTCCCCCGTGCCTGCCAGGAGCTATTTCTGAGCAGACAGCCAGGAGTAACCCCTGAGCAACACCCGTTGTGACCCAAAAACCAACCAACCAAACAAACAACAACAAAAGAATATTTTGGTGATCATTTCCCTCATTTTTTGAGGGAGATGGGAGAAAAGGTAAAATCATCAGATTGTTAGCGACTCCACTATTAACTGCACAAAATGCAAAACATTTTTGTTTCCTCTAGAATGAGAACACACTATTTATTAAAACATTTTACTGTGGTTTAATGTATATGCCACTGATCCATTCATTAAGGTCAGTGATTTTTAGTAAGTTTATAAGGTTGTGCTACCATTACCAAGATTCAGTTTTGTAACTTTTCTCTCCCTCACATTGGTTCCTGTCTTCCTTTTTGCCTGGCTTGTATCTCAGGCCTCAGGCATTCATGAATCAGTTTGTAGAGTTGCCAGTGACCTTTCATATAAATGCAGTATAGAACATGGGGTCTTTTCAGTCTGCTTTCTTTCACCAACTAAAGAAATGAGTGTTATTTTTTGCACTCGATCCATGTTGGGACATGTATCAACAGAGTTCTTTTCATTGCTGGACTAATAGTTAATCATATGGATATCAGTATGAACTGTTATCTTGAATGTTGTTTCAGACATGGACAGGCAAGTCTTACATGTGAACCTGTGGTTTCTTTCTCTGTGGTATTTGGCGATGATGGAATTTGTGGATCACAGTAAGTTATGTTTTACTTTAAAAAAAAAAAGCCAGACTGGCTAAGGAATGTGATTCTACGACCTTGCATTCCCGTGAATAAGGTGGGAGGGCTGTTGTATTCCCTCATTCCTGCCACCACTGATTGTTGTGATTGTGATAAGCCTTGTGGTTCTTCCTCCACCCCATCCCACACAACCCCCACTACCACCCCTCACACTCATTTTGAGTTTATCTTTGTATTTACAATTCAGTGGTCCTCAAACTATGGCCCGCGGGCCACATATTGTATTTGTATCTGTTTTGTTTCTTCATTGCAAAATAAGATATATGCAGTATGCATAAGAATTCGTTCATAAGTTTTGTTTTTACTATAGTCAGACCCTCCAATGGTCTGAGGGACAGTGAACTGGCCCCGTTTAAAATGTTTGAATACCACTGATTTACATGATTGAAGAGTCTTACATTCACTTTTTTTTTTTTTTAACATGTCAATACCTAGTTGTCTTCCAACTGTGTTTTGAGGACATTATCTTTTTTTTCTGTTGAATTAATTTGACTTGTTAGCAGGAAAAAATAACGTAAGAGAATTTATTTCCAGACTTTCAGTGTTGTTCCCTTTGCCAATACCATACCACTCTGATCATTGTAGCTCTGTAATAAGTTTTGAAATTGGGAAGAGTAAGTCTGCCAGCTTCTTGACATTTAGGTGGACTCTTTTTAGAGCCTTTTCATTTTTTATAAATTTAGAGATTATCTTGTCAATTACTACCCTTCCCAAAATGCCATCTGGTATTTTGATATGGTTTGGTTGACCTAATATATCAAACCAGAAGGAATTGCTATCTTCACAGTGCTTGGCTTTTCCAAATAATGAACATGAACTATGGCTCCATTCATTTAGATCTTTAATCTTTTTCAGCAGTGTTTATTCCCCTTCAATATGCAGGTCAAAAAAAATGCCTTTGTTTAATTTTGCTTGATTTGCTTTGTTCTTGGTGAGTGGATTCCATCTTAAGCATTTGAAATGTGAAGTGACTGGGGGGCAATATAGGTCGAGGTATATAGCCAGAGACCATTGGACATCAGGAGAAAGAGCTAAGCTATATTGGGAAATAGCTCATAGATAGGAATGGAAACCTTATGTTTCAATGAAATTGTTCAACAATGGGCTGGAGTGATAGTGTAGTGGTTAGGGCATTTGCCTTGTATGCAGTCAACTCGGGTTCAATCCCTGGCAACCCATATGGCCCCTGAGCCTTCCAGGAGCAATTTCTGAGCTCAGAGCCAGAAGTAACCCCTGAGCACCACCAGGTGTAGCCAAAAAAAAAAAAAAATCATGGAAGATGATTTTTCTGGGACTAGAGCGATGATAGCACAGCAGGTAGGGTGTTTGCCTTGCATGAGGCCTACCGAGGTTTGTTCCTTGGCATCCCATATAGTCCTAACAGGAGTAATTTCCAAGCACAGAGCCAGGAGTAATCCCTGAACTCCCCTGAGTATGGTTCCCCTCTCTCCCCCCCCACACACACACACAAAGAAATTGTCCAAGGAGAGCAGACAGAATAGAGGAAGCTGAGAGTGGATAGAAATCTAGGAATTGGGGCTGGAGCATTGGCACAAGCGATAGGGCATTTGCCTGGTACTTGCTAACCTAGGACAGACCATGGTTTGATCCCCCAGCATCCCATATGGTCCTCCAAGCCAGGAGTGATTTCTGAGCACATAGCCAGGACCCCTGAGCATCAATGGGTGTGGTCCAAAACCAAAAATAGAAAAAGAAATCTAGGAATCATTAGCAATCGCTGGGAAGGCTTAAGAAGAGAACTAGGTGCTTTTTCGAAGGATGGTGAGGTGATCTCGGCCCCAGGTCAAGGGCAGAAATGTTCTACACAGACAGAACATTGGAAGAAAAGGTCAGGAAGCAGCAGCACGTTGTGGAGAGGGCAACTGGCGAAATGTCTTGGCTGAAAAGAGGCCTTCAGTGGGACAATTAAATACTAATTAACGATGTTCCCGGGAACATTTTCAGTCACCTCGGTGTGTGCAGGTGGGGTGGGTGGGAACATGTGGCAGAGGATTCAGAAATGAGAGAATTATGCTGCCTTGTTTGCCTCTGTGACCCAGGCCTTTTGGCTTCTCAGTGTTCCGTACCTGTCAAAGCGAATGAGACAGTGTGCTCAGAGTGTTAGGAGGGAAAAGGGAGAGGTTAGAGGAAAGGCTTAGCTGGGAGAGCTGGTGGGTGGGTGGATGGGTGTTGGGTTTTGTTTTTGTTTTAGCGTGAGCAACACTCGAGTACATGTGTCTGCAAAGGAGAAGGGCTGACAATGAGTGAGCGGCACTGATTGATGAAAGCTGAGATTCACAGCCGACCAGAGGGAGGAGGCTTTCAAGCATGCTATTTTGCAATCACAAACGAGACTGTTGACAAGTGTTGGTAACTGTTAGAATGGTGATGATTGAAGATTTCTTATTAAAAATATATAGCACATTCCAAGACATGGGTTTAGGGGGTGTGGAAACTGGAGGAACCTTGAGGGGAAAAGCCCATGTTTCACAGTGAGGTAGGGAACATGGGACTGCACCTTACCTGTTTGCAAGGGAGCCGTGTTGTTGCTCGGGGAGGGTTCCTCTCGGGGAGCAAGGCTTCTTCTTTAGTTTTCTATGTCACTAATGCTCCTTGGTGCCTAGAAGACAGATTTTGACAGATTCCGGGTAGCTTAAAACTCACCCCCCATCTTGAGCAGCATTTGGTACAGCCCCAGAGCTGTGCATACATCGATGCACACCCTGGGAGCTGGCTTTTGGCTGTACACAGGCACTAGATTCCGATAGATGTCTGCTTCAGCCACCAGCAGAAAACCAACAGGCTTAAGGCAGTTTCTTGGGGAAAACCTGCTCTGGCTTCAACCTCACTTCTTTTGTTCTCCATCCCAGAAGATGCTCATCAGAGCTGCTGCCTGGTAACTGGAGGTTTTTCCCTTGACCAGCTCTGAGCTTGTTTACTTGGTCAATTCTCACATCCATGTCTTCTCCGAAAGGATTCACCGAAAATAGTCAGAGGAATCCCTGTAGGTGGAACTTGATTTTTCTGTCTTTCCTTCTCTGCTTTTCTTGAAAAGTTTTTAACCTCCGTGCTTGGGTGCATTGCAGTGTATGTTTGGTATGCAGATGCTCTATTATTGAAAAGCAGAGCTTAAATTTCAAATTGCATTGGAATCTACAAGCCAGTGCCTTTCAATGATTGCGATATGAGTTTGTTTGTATGACCAGGGAGGAGCAGTGACTGATGATACTAAACCAAATAAGTAAAAGGTATTGCATGGAAATTGTGCTTTGATAGTATTGGATGTTCGCCATCAGGTAAAAGTTAACCATCCTTTTTTAAAAAAAAAAAATCAGGTTTTATATTGAAAGATAAGCATAGAACATAAAATACCAAGAAAGCAAAATCAGCTATTAAAATGGGGGGGGGGTCCATTTTTTATGGGGCAGTTCCATAGACCTACCACAGCATCATTCCTTTCTGCTACTATCTTCCTTTTCTCAGAAGTAGTGTAGCTAAATATTTGTAAGCCATATTCAGTAATGAGCTGATTAAAATTCATCCCCTGATACTCTATGAATTCATCTAAAATGGCTGATTTTTACAGATGGCTATTTGGAAGTGTCATGATTGTTTCATGTGGATCACAAATGTATATTCATTTCATTTCCTACTGAAGCAGAACCTCAGGATGCCTGGCCACTTGTTGGCCAGAGTACCTGGTCTTAAATGATGTCTATTCTATAAGATCATCTTTATAAATCCATTGACGAACTCATGGGATTGACTGCCAATATGCTACCTTAAAAAGTTCATTGGTAGCCTTTCTGCTGTTGAATCATTTGTTATGCCATCCATGGAGATTACCAAGAAATGAGTTTGAAGAATTTCTGTGTTTTCAAAATTATCTCTCTGTCTCTAAGGTGCCACTTTTTTCCATACCAGGTCATGTCAGATGGAACCTTACTTGTTTTCAGGTGGAAAAAAGGCAAACTGACCTGTGTGTAAAAAGCCTTGTCTCTGACCCCCTCATGATCATTCTGCTTTAATATTTCAGGTTAGATTAAGGTGTCTGAGCTGAGTTATGGTAAGAGTTCTTTCCCATTTCCCTCTTTCGTGCTTGGGTTGTGTATAATAGGGCAAAACTTCAAGCTTTTAAGTTTGGATAGACGTTGATTGAAGCAAAGTGATAGCTGAGAAACCATTATAAAGTTGGAGCATTAACTAATTAAAATTCTAAAGGGAGGTGTTACTATATTCTTGTTCAGTATTTGGTAAATGGCAATTAAATGCTTTGGAAATAACTGATAGTCTTATTTGGAAATGTCTCAGTTGTATAGAATATATTTGGTGATATTATCATAATTTGGTGGTTATAAGAGTAAAGATTAAGGATTCTGTCTGATATTAGATTTTAAAAATTTTAGTTATCCACAAGAACTTATTCTCAGAAATGTTTTATTTGTTGAAGGGTACTAGCAGAATTTTAAAAAAGTATGTGCTCTTTTTTTTCTCGTGTGAATATATGTAGGTATATATTTCTTTTTTTAATGTCTGGTTTAGATTATATAATTTAGTGTTTAAATAAAGCTAGTGTTTATATCCTATAGAGCTGAACTATTTATATCCTTTTAATGTTGGTTATAAGACTGTATTTTTAAGACCTAGATGCTTTTTTTATTATAGTACCCTGTCATTATATGTCTTACTGTGGCGTGACCTAGAACTCTCTTAAGGTGTTATTTTATATTGAAGGGAAATTGGGATTATAACAATTTATTAGGACCTCACAAAAAGGCAAGCCTTGAGATTATGGTTGTAATGCTTAGCTGTTAACCTTTGTGCTTTCTTTAATATTATATATCACTATTGTATAATCAATAATTATAGCAGTAAGTATTTTAGAAACGTATCAAATAACTTTTTGTTGTACATCATATGTATCTGGTATTACGAATAAATACAGCTGTTCAGTCTTATTACGTTTTTTGCTGGAGATTGGTATAAAGTTGACAGCAAAAATTATACCTTTCAGAAAACTGGATTTCAGTACTACAATAGAGTTCTATGAAATCTTTATCTGCCAGGCCCCAAAGACATTTTATTTGTTGAATTCCTATGGCGCGTCAAGATTTTGCCTGTTATTAAGGTTAGCACAGGAAAATCATCGGTGGGATCTTTCAGTCCTGCTAATTGCTTTGGGCAACTGAATTTGTACCTCAGCCAACTGGTCATTGCCTAGTGACTTTTGTTGATTTACAAGCCAAGTAGCTGTCGGAGCACTGAGCCACCTTCTACTGGAATCCTTGCCTGGCCTTCACTGTAGAGATATGGCCATACCATTAATCCAAGTGTGGGAGATTTAGTTACCTCTGAGTTAAGGGTCATAGCTAAAGAATCACCTGGGGAAATTATTTTTAAAGGTGGGGGAGGCAGGAATTGGAACTGAGTGGTTGAGTTTATGTGTCACTCACTGTGAGGCCCTAGTCCTGAGAGGAAAGAAGAGAAATGTTGGAAGACTACTAAGGCATGTCCACCACAATCCTTTTTTTCTGATGGATTATTTAAAGTATTTACATACTGCAACAAACAATAATATTGCATGATTATGTGATTCACTTTCAGGCCTCTCTCTCTTTTTTTCCTCTGGCATTTGGATCACACATGGCGACACTCAGGGTTTACTTCTGGCTCTGCACTCAGGAGTCACTCCTGGCATGCCTGGGGAACCATATGGGATGTCGGGATTCGAACCATCATCCAGCCTGGTTCAATTGCGTGCAAGGCAGATGCCTACCACTGTATTATCTCTCTGGCTCAGATCTCTTCATTTTTAAATACAGAAGTACTGTAGTTATTGATGAGCAGGAATTGGTCAGGAGCCCACAATGTGAGAGGGAAATTTATTAGGTCTTAGGTTGTTTTTGTTATTGTTTTTTTTTGGGGGGGGGGGCACACCTGGCAGTGTTCAGGGGTTACTTCTGGCTCGGCTCTCAGAAATCACTTCTGGCAGGCTTGGGAGACCATATGGACTGCTAGGTATTGAATCTAGGTCAACCGCATGCAAGATAAATGCCCTACCCGCTGTGTTATCGCTTCGGCCCCAAAGTCTTATGTATTGTACTTACAAGCTTAAGTATACCTGGAGTTGCCACAGCAGTTCCGAGGTACAATAAAAAGTGGGTACTATCTGAATGATGAACTTGCCATCGGGATTTTTCTTTATTTTCCCTCCTTCAGTCAGAATGAAAGTGATACAGCATACCTGTTGTATCGTGATAGGCCTAGAAGTATACCCATTACACTTATTTGAAATGGCGGTAAATTAGAGAAAAGAAGGAAATCACCACATAATTGTCTCTGCTTTGCTGACCATGTGTGAGAGAAGGACTGCATCCTTCCGTGAACCACAGCAGCCTATTCTAATATGAGTTTGGGGACGCTGCCCACCAGCTCTGGAGCACGGGTTAATTTATGTACCTGATTTTTAAATTCTTCTTGCCCCTAGTGGTTGTCAGAGGGCACCAAAAACCAAGCCCTTGTTTACAGGCTGGCTCCTGAGCTCATTGGGCTTCAGACACTTTCCACCTAAGTCCTGGCAAGCTGTTGGTGTACAGACTGGGTTTGGACAGTGGAGCTGGCAGACTTCGTAGAGCACAGCTGTGGGCAGTGCTGAGCATGGGGCCTCAGCCTTGCCAGCCGGCAGGGGTTGTGCCTTGGAGCCAGATTCTAGCCCAGGAATGTCTTTCCTCTCAAAACTCCCCCACACTGGGAACTGCTGAACAACTACACAATGAGTCGTAGAATAATCATTTTGTCTTATGTATGTATAAATCCTTTTTAATAGCTTATTGTTTTTGGCATGTCACTTTCCAAGTTCTGTTATGGTTTATTTATTTTTTGACCCTGTGGGTCAGACTCAGGTTCATGCTTTTAAGATATGTGATTTATTATGGAGTCACATCTTTAACCCTATATGTAATTATTGTAAAGACAAATAGAAATACAAATCCAGAAAAGAAAAGAAAAGAAAAGAAAAAAGAAAAGCTGATTGATGCCACCAGAACTCAGTGTTGAAAGAAAGACCTTTTGGTCTCTAGATCTTTTTCCCCCTACACTGCAGTTGGTCTGAATCTCACTGAAATATTTGACTCTCCTAAAATATAGTCTTTTCTGCTTCAGAAACTGATTTCTGCATGTTTCAAAAGAATCTCTGCATTTTTGTTTTCCTTTTCTAATTCTAAAACTTGCCTTAGTGAGAGCCCTTTTAAGTCAGAAAATCCAACGTTTTGTCCCTTTGGGAACAATTCTGAGAGATGTTTCTCTGGAGCTTGTCAAAGAGTTCTTTTCTTACTCTGATTAATCTTCTGAAGTTTCAGAGTCTGCAGGTTGCCTTGCTTCTGAGTTCTCCCTGAAGAAGGACCATCGCTGCCTCTGGTTCAGTGATAGGAGCCTTGGACTGATGACCTTGTCCAGACTCACTGCTTTCCAGAACTCTAGTAAAGTGGTTCTTCTATCTGCAGACCTGCCTGATTTCTGATTTCTCACCCTAGTTAGTTCATGTTTCCTCCACAATACTCAAGCAGTTGTTTCAAGCATTATAAATATTACTAGTGTTTCTTTAAAAAAAATTACTTTAGGGGCCTGGAAAGATAGTTCAATGGTTTGCATGTCTTGCATGTAGCTGACCTCAGTTCAGTCCCCAGCACAGCATATGATTTCCCCAAAACTTGCTAGGACTCATCCCTGAGCACAGAGCCAGGAGTAAGCCCTGAATACTGCAAGGTCTGATCAGTGCTAAACCCCAGCCTACACCAAACCAAAAATTAGCCGCAGAGGAACAGACATAGTACGGGGTGAGGGTGTTTACCTTGTATTGCAACGACCCCTATTTTGATCATGGATTATCGGGGTGATTCCCAAGTAGACTCAAAAAAATGACTATATATGGGGGGAGAGAGGTGAAGAGGAGAGAGAGAGAGAAAGAGAGAGAGAGAGAGAGAGAGAGAGAGAGAGAGAGAGAGAGAGAGAGAGAGAGAGAGAGGAGAGATAGAGAGAATATTCAGTAGAGTGATGACAGATTGTGGTTCCTGGTGACCACACATTTCTCTAAGCATCTCCAGTAGTGTCCACCCCCCCCCAAAGCACTGAGTCCTGAGTATCCCCTGAGCACCATTGTGTGTTACCCAAAACTGAACCAAAACAAACAAGCAAAAATGGTAATAAGGGATTTGGGTGCAGCTCAGCAGTAGAGAAATTGTCTTACAGGCGAGGCCCTGCCTGTGCTCATGTGATTATGTAGACCCAGATCACACCCTCCCATAACCCCTCCCACCCTACCCCTGGACCTGCCTCCCCAGATTCATCCATATCTTAACTCTCCAGTCTAAGTGGCCATAAGTTCTCTGGCGACTCTCTCCAGCTTCCTTTTCCTTGAACCTTTCTTGCAGACTCTCACCACCTCATTCCCGTGAGTCATTCCTGTGACTGCCTTTCACTCTAGGGGTACCCTGAGTTTGTCTCATGCAGGGCATTTTTGATGGTTTTCATTGTTTGTGACTTTATAAGATAAATATACCAAACTGTTTCCAAGGGATAATATCACCATGAAATTCAGGAGAAATTATTCTGTAGTTTCGGAGCATAACAATATTGTTGGGGCAGAATGAGTTACTTCTTTTTTCCTGTCTTCTTTTTTTTTTATTTTTGTTCCTATATTTGGCACTATCCCTCAGGCATCCTCCTGGTACTAAGTTTAAGGCTTGAGGGGCCATGTGTGATGCCAAGGATGGAACCATCTTGCTCCCATGCAAGGTGAGGAGGGCTTTAGCCTCTGCACAGTCTTCTCTCCCAATTTCCAAATTTTCTGTTTCTTTCATAGTCTTTATTTATTTATTTATTTATTTATTTATTTATTTTTGGGTCACACCCAGCGGCACTCAGGGGTTACTCCTAGCTCTGTGTTCAGAAATCGCTCCTGGCAGGCTCAGGGGACCACCATATGGGATGCCAGGAATCAGACCTGGGTTAGGTGCGTGCAAGGCAAATGCCTTACTGCTGTGCTATTACTCCAACCCCTCTCCCATAGTCTTCTGACTTCTCATATTTTGTGGTCCAGCATCAATAATTGCCCTCAAAAGATTTTTTTTACCTGATATCTATAAAACAGATGTGTTTTATTTTCTTGGAAATACATTTTGAAAATGTATATCGGGGGCCAGGTTTGTCCCCTGACACCATTAGGGTCTCCTAAGCACCACCAAGCATGATGATTCTTAATGTCGGGACTGGAGTCATCCCCGAGCAAGGTCGAGTGGGACTCAGCCTCTTCTCCCTGCCCCCTGCATGCACCTTACTGTCCATATTTTTTCATATTGAACACTAAAATAGCCCAGGGAAGTGCTTAAATAAAGTCTCTGTGAACGTCAGGGCAAGAGAGACCTTTAAAGTGCTGCCTGTGAAATGGTACCACTGTATTTTTTGCTAGAATAGAACCGTTGTGTTAGATCTCATGCCACAGAAAATGGCTCAAATAAATCCACTTTCAGCTCTCCACCCAGAAAAATTAGTATTTATAACCCCAAGGAGGAACCATTCGCTTCTCTTTGGGGGGGGGGGTTGACTAAGATTAGAAACATTGGAGATGCTTCTTTATGCTTGGAGAAATGGTTACATCCACTGGCAAATCTGTTCCCACTGTTTTCATCCAGAAACTCCTGGGCAGTGTTTTCTCTGATTGGGCCTTTCACAGCCCCTCCATGTCTGTAAGCATATGGGGGACAGTTTTATGAGGGCAGAACCCTTCTTCCTCTGACACTAGGCAAAGCTTGGGGGAACCAATATAGGATGTTAGGGATCAAATCTGGGTCTTAATCCTCAACCCTGCAGTTTCATATAAGCTGGATGGGCTGCAAGGCAAGCACCCTCCCTACTCTGCTAACGCTCTGGCACCAACCTAGAGTCAATTTTGGTGAATTCAACCTGCTCAGGTGGATGGCTGTGGGTGCTTGAAAACACCTACCCCAGACTGAATGGGCTGGCTAGCATGTGCCTCATGCTGTGGCTGCCTCTCTGTAGTGCAAGCCAGTTATCTTACATCTTTAAAATCACTTTATTTCTCCCTTTCACCTTTTCTGAGTTCATTAGCATGAGCACCCTTAATTACATCAACCCTCAGATGATTTATGTTAAACTCTTGGCTAATGAAAGTGGCAGGGAAAGCAGCAGAAAATAGAAGCGTGGCTGAGGGGCCAGAGCAGCAGTGGTACAAACATTTGCTTTCACGCACTGACCTAGGACGGACTTAGGTTCAAATTCCCCCCCCTCCCCCCCGCATTCCATATGGTTCCCCAAGCCAGGAGTGATTTCTGAGCACATAGCCAGTAGTAACCACTGAGCGTCACTGGGTGTGGCCCAAAAAACAAAACAAAAAAAAAGAAGCTTGACTGACTCAGTATGATCCTAGATGCTACTCAACTCCCCTGGCCAAAATGTACTTTTCCCCGTGATTCTGTCTGGTTTCTTGTGAAATATTGCAAGCTGAGACCCCACACAGCCGGTCTCAGTTCCCTAACATCTTCTCCCCCTAGAAGCTGGCATCTCAGCCCCGCTTGCCCCTGTGTCTGCGCTGCCCAGTGCTGCGGGAGGGGCGCTGACTGACCATGGAACAATTCCCTTGTACTAACCCCTGGGCTGCTGCTTCATCTGGTGCACATGCAGCCTCCAGTCAGTGCTGGTGGAAGAAAGGAAGGAGCTAAGTCATCTCCTGGCAGTTTTCTCCTCGTGAATGTGGGTGTTGTGTATGTGAGCTTGTCTGTGGGTGGATGTGTGTGTGTGCTTATTATGGAGAATCACACAGACCTCTGGTTTTCTGGGCATCTCCAGAGACAGGATATCTGTCTATGTACCTTTGAAATTCTTTTTTGTTTGTTTGTTTTTGGGTCACACCCAGCGGCGATCAAGGGTTACTCCTGGCTCTATGCTCAGAAACTGCTCCTGGCAGGCTCGGAGGACCATATGGGATGCCAGGATTCGAACCACCGTCCTTCTACATGAAAGGCAAATGCCTTACCTCCATGCTCTCTCTCCGGCCCTAGCCCCTGAAATTCTTTTTTTTTTTTTTTTTTTTTATTATTTAACCAACTTTATTACATACATGATTCTGTTTCGGTTTCAGTCATGTAAAGAACACCACCCATCACCAGTGCAACATTCCCATCACCAATGTTCCAAATCTCCCTCCTCCCCACCCCACCCCCACCTGTACTCTAGACAGGCTTTCTATTTCCCTCGTACATTCTCATTATTAGGATAGTTCAAAACGTAGTTATTTCTCTAACTAAACTCATCCCTGTTTGCGGTGAGCTTCATGAGGTGAGCTGTAACTTCCAGCTCTTTTCTCTTTTGTGCCTGAAAATTATTATTGCAAAAATGTCTTTCACTTTTTTTAAAACCCATAGATGAGTGACACCATTCTGCGTTTTTCTCTCTCTCTCTCTCTCTCTGACTTATCTGGGTTTATTGTCTGTTTGCTAAAGACTTTTATCAACAGAGATAAAGACTGTCCTCTATAATTGAAGCTACCGTGGAAATACAGTGTTCACTGCATAAAGGATCTGCTGACGGTCAGAGCAGACATGTCCCGTTGCTCACCTTACAGAGTACCAGAAAAGTGCTGAAATGTAGGGAGCTTCAGACCTGATTTGTCTGTTGCTCCTGTATCTAACAGCTTACAAGTATGAGACAGGAAAAGTGAACCATGGAAAATAAGCCACTTAATTGTTATGCAGTGATACTATTCTTTTCTGTTTGTTTGTTTTTTGTTTTTGGGTCACACCCGGCAGCGCTCAGGGGTTACTCCTGGCTCTACGCTCAGAAATCGCTCCTGGCAGGCTTGGGGGACCGTGTGGGATGCCGGGATTTGAACCATTGTCCTTCTGCATGCAAGGCAAACGCACTACCTCCATGCTATCTCTTCAGCCCCCGTGATACTATTCTTTAGTCTTCCGAATGGACAGCAATTTTAGGTAAATGGCTAACCCGGCTGTGGGCCCTTTAGGCGAGACTATTTTCTGTTGCCCAGCGTTTTTTGTTTTTTTGTTTTTTTGTTTTAATGAGAGTTCTCAAAGTTGACTCTTGATGATGATTTACATAAGCAAAATAGAACTGACTAGTCCCAGAAAGTTTGATTTGATAAATTGCTTGAAGTCACAGCCTGAGTTATTCTTGGACTTGATCCCAGCAGTGCTCAGAGGACCATCTGCAGCATGAGGGTTGAGCCCAGGCCTCCCGTAAGCAACTGATGGGCTCACTCTGTGGACCAGTCCTGACCTTGATAAACTCTTGAGTTTATAAAATTATTTTTGCTTTAGGATGCTTAGATTCTTATAGATCTATATTTATTTTATTTATATTTATATATAAATGTGTTAGAAATGTCTCTTTTCAAATGCAAAATAATGTCTACTTTTGCCAATGAGATTTACTTTTGTAAATCTTTTGTCATTTCCTAATTGAAGATGCTTTCCTGATGTTGAAGATGTAATCATAAAATATAGCTGGATGGACTGGAGACCCAAGCCACTGTACTGGAACTCATGTTTTATACGTAGGAGGCTCAGCTGTGATCCCCAGACCAACATGGTCCCTGAGCACAGAACTGGTAATAGCCCCTGAGCATTGCCGGGTATGGCTCAAAACTCAGAATATACTATTTGATATAGAGAGCAGACAGAGAATGAGCTAGAAAGTGCAATATAAGTGAAAATAATAACTTTGCTTCTCTCTATATGGGATGTCTAGGTCTTAGTCCTCAACCCCATAGGTTAATAATCTATGTATATTTGTAACTTTTAGACCATATCACAGGTGACTAAGAATTTGAGGCCTGCATCCAGAGTGCTGAGATTCTAGCTTGGGCTCTCATTGGGCCCTTCTGGGTCTTGCTCCTGTTTCCCCTCTGAAAAATGAAGATGGTCCCATCTCTAAAGGAATTAACTGAGACCACACGTTTAAAGGGCCCACAGCCCGGTCTGTCATTTACCTAAAAGTGCAAAAAAATATATATAAATTTCCAGAGTTGGTTTTGAAGACTAAAGAATAGTATCACTGCATTATAGCCAAGTGGCTTATTTCCCATGGCTTGCTTTTCTTGTCTAATACTTGTAAGCTGTTAAAGATACAGGAGCAGCAGACCAATCAGGCCTGGATTCAAATCAGCCTCCTCTTTGCCAGCTGTACATCCTTGAGCTTTGTGACTTCACCCCTGAATCTATTTCCTCATCCATGAAATAGAAGTTACGATGGTAGCTCCCTCCCTCTCTCAGTGACCTCCTATGAAAATAGAGTGACAGGGAGCAGCCGTCAGACACTAGGCATAGGTGTTAAGTTTCTCATGCATATGAGCTTATGCAATTTATTAATTCTTATATGTGGAATTTGGGACTTTCTATTTTCTGATTATTCTCAAGTTCTTTTTAATGAACACAACAGTAAAGCTCTGTAAATTATGGTAATTGCTTAGCTGTGAATATTGAGACTTACAGGGTTGTTCTCTCACTGTACAGCCTTTGCTTTCATACTGGTTTAGTCTGAGCCTGAGATGGAGAGGTGAAGGGGGGCTGAGGGTCTCCCTGCGGAAGAGCGGGGGGAGGGGGGGGTCGAGTCTCGGGAGCTGATCAAATAGCATCCGCCAGAGGACCCTGGTTAGCATGGGCGTACCTGTCAGCTTAGAGGACTATCTTATATCACTGTACGTGTGACACTCTGTACCTGATGGGTGCACAGCTGTCTGGGCGAAGGTCCCTCCTGGAAGCAGAGATGACAGTGAAACAAGGGAGTTGGCCCAAGAAGCAGGGGAGGAGGAGACTCTTCATGGATCAGTGGCAGCAGCCTGTAAAGAGATGACAATGAGGCTTAATGTGACAGGTCAGGTGTTTCTTTAGTCTGTAGACTGGCAGTGGCTTCGAATAACTGGCCACTGTGACTAGCTAAAATCTTTTCTTTGATCAAGCAGGCAGCTAAAGGAATTCTTACACTTCTCCCACTTTGTGGGTTAGGCATTTTAAAGGCATTGCATATTTAAAAGACATGCAAGGGGGAAGTGTTCTTTTTGTGACTAAAAACCAACTAGAGTCATGTTTGTAATCGCGGTGTTTAAATCAAGATAAAAATAAATAATTAAAAGATGTGCAAAAACCAGAGAGACTTATCAGGGAACTCTCTCTGCATCCCCCGGCCTTGTCACCTCCCCCACGTCTGTCCCTTCCTCACTCCAGTGTCTTAAGGGAAATTCGACATGTTGTATAAGTTCTGAGACTATCCCACTGCATGCCTCTGAAGTGTTACCTACAGCACAGCTGTATCTGAAAGTGATGGAATAACTGCAGGTTCTTTGCCCACCCCCACTTCGTTACTATTCTGGCCGAACCTTCCTTGCAAACCACACTTGGCCTCAAGCATTAGAGACCAGACACTTGTGGTCTCTGGGGTCAGTGGTGATGTAGGTGGTGCCAGGGATGGAACTCACAGGGTTTTGTTTAATTTTTACTTAAAAGTTATTCATTTGGGCCTGGAGAGATAGCACAGCGGCGTTTGCCTTGCAAGCAGCCGATCCAGGACCAAAGGTGGTTGGTTCGAATCCCGGTGTCCCATATGGTCCCCCGTGCCTGCCAGGAGCTATTTCTGAGCAGACAGCCAGGAGGAACCCCTGAGCACCGCCGGGTGTGGCCCAAAACCAAAAAAAAAAAAAGTTGCTCATTTATTATTACTTATTATTTGTTTTCATTATTATTCTTATTATTCATTATCCATTTAAATCATTGTAATTTTTGGAATCGAAGCGGTGGTACAAGCTGTAGATCTTTTGCTTTGTACGTGGCTGACCTAGGGATGGATCACTGTTCGATTCCCCCCCCCCCATATCTCATGTGGTCCCCCAAGCCAGGAACAATTTCTGAACACATGGCCAGGAGTAACGTAACCCCTGAGCGTCACCAGGTGTGGCCCTAAAACCAAAAAAAAAATTATAAATAAATAAAATAAATCATTGTAATTTTAAAAGTTTTTCATCGCTGGGTTTTAGACATAACAATGTTTCAGGATCAATCCCACCACCAGTGTCAGCCTCCTTCCACCAAGGTTCCCAGAGTCCATCCCATACCGCAACTCTTAGCCCCAGCCTGCCCGCATAACTTGCACCTCTTTAAGTTTGGTTTTTAAAATTTGGGCCTCAGGATTTCACTGTTTTTGACCCTGGTTTGGATATTTAGTTCTTTTTTTTTTTTTGGGGGGGGGTCAAATACCGGCATCGCTCAGGGGTTTCTCCTGGCTCTATGCTCAGAAATCGCTCCTGGCAGGCTCGGGGAACCATATGGGACGCCGGGATTTGAACAGATGACCTTCTGCATGAAAGCCAAACGCCTTACCCTCCATGCTCTCTCTCCGGCCCAGTTCTGTCCTTTCTTAATACCACCAGTGCACCTGAAACTCCTTGGTTCCTGTCTCCCATTACTAATATGTGTTTTTCTTCTCCTCCACTCAATTTCTTTCCTTCTTTCTCCTCACTATATTCTGGAACCTAGAGAAACTCACAGTCCTATGCCACAAAGCTGGGACTCTATTTCTTGGACCACAATAATGATAATTTATTCCATGCCATAGGGCCACACCTAGCAGAACCTGGCCGGGCTTAAACTGGCATGTTTTCACCCCCTGGTACTTGAGGGGCTGGGATTAACCTCAGGACCTTGCATATGATAGGTATGTGCTCTACCCCTTGAGTTTCTCTCTGACCCCATAATTATTTGTTTCATTTTGGCTTGGTTTTTGAGCCATACTGGACAGCACTTGGATTATTCTTGGTGCTCAGAAATTGCTCCTGGAAGGCTGGGGGACCATATAGGATACTGGTAATTGAACCCAACTCAGTCTCAGGTTGGCCATGTGCAAGGTAAACTCCCTACTTGCGAGGCAAACACCCTACCACTGTGCTATTGCTAGACCCTATCATTATTACCTTAACATAACATTAGGGGCCCAGAGAGATAGCACAGCGGCGTTTGCCTTGCAAGCAGCCGATCCAGAACCTAAAGTGGTTGGTTCGAATCCTGGTGTCCCATATGGTCCCCCGTGCCTGCCAGGAGCTATTTCTGAGCAGACAGCCAAGAGTAATCCCTGAGCACCACCAGGTGTGACCCAAAAACCAAAAAAAAAAAAACAAAAAAACATAACATTAGGGTTTTAGATGTATAAGTCAAATTGGTATTAAGGCATATATTTGCATAATAGTTTTGCTGGTTTTATATTCACTAGTTTTGAATATTTTTTCATATTCTCTAGTATTCAATTAAATACCACCATAGTTCAAATTAAATGTTATTGTTGTTTCTGAAACTTGTACCCTCTTCAAGTAGTTTATATTAGTTTTGAATATAATTGGCTTGCCTAAAGCACTCCTAGAATAAAATAGTAATAACTTGGGAAAAGCTAAGTGTTTCTTCTACACACAGAAGCAGCATGTCTTAGGGATCTTCTGGAAGAGGAAAGAATTTTCAAAAGATTTATCTGGGTGGCCAGAGAGATAGTTTAGCAGGGGCTTACATTGCACACAACTGACGTGGGTTTGATGCTGGCACCCTAAATCGTTCCCTGAGCCCACCTGCAGTGATCCCTGAGCACAGAACAAGGAGTAAGTCTGAGCACTGCTGAAACACCAAACCAAAACAAAGCAAGATGAGTTTATCTGGGGCCGGAGAGATAGCATAATGGTAGGGCGTTTGCCTTGCATGCAGCCATCCCATGATAGACAGTGGTTCAAATCCCAGCATTCCATATGATCCCCTGTGCCTGCCAGGAGTGATTTCTGAGCGTAGAGCCAGGAGTAACCCCTGAGCATCACTGGATGTGACCCAAAAAAAACAAAAACAAAAAAAAAAGAGAGAGAGAAAAGAAAGAAAAGGAAGGAAGAGAGGGAGGGCGGGAGGGAGGAAGAAAGGAGAGTTTTATCTGCCACCGATGCCTGTGTTTTGAAGATTGAATTTGTGTGCATGATGGAAGAAATGGAATGGACGCGCTCAATAATAGGACATTGTTATGTTGTTAGTTGTCTTTAAGTCACCAAAAGTCTCTGCATTTTCAGATTCTTCTCTTTTATCTTCATTTTTCTCTTGGGCAGCAAGATTTGGCTATAAAGCAGAACTATTTTTTAAATACCTTTTTTAAAGATATGCCACAAAAATTTTAGTTATATCCCATTTGAAAATTTCAAGTCATTCTAATATAGGATAGATTATACTGTGAAATAGTAATAAACACAAGTTTGACCTTGTATGACAGGTAAGTAGTAACACTTCACTTTACCTTAAAATAGTTGCTAGCTTCTATTACTACAGATACCTAAAATTAATTTTTAATACAATATAACATTACTTGTTTTTGCTAATGATATGATTTTCTCCTGACTGCTGTGCTTTATTAATTTTCTATGGCTTTGAGAGTGCAAGATAGAAGAGATGGTTAAATAAGGCAAGACTTCTCAGAGTGAGAAGTACTTATGTTTGAAAAGGTGGGGGACAGTTACTTTACCCACAAACTGGAGGAAGAATTAGAGCACTACTATAACTAGCTTGAAAAGTTTATGGTATTCCATAAACATCTGCATTCCAGCTGCAAGGGTGTGAAATCTCATAAATGTTTTCTAGATAGGGCATAAAAGTGTTTGGAGGGTGGGGGACACATGCTTTGCATATGTAAAGACCCCCAGCACCACAAAGGAACAAAACAGAAATGTTTTAGGAACTTAGTTCCTTAATGTTAGTGATGTGTGATTCGTTTTTTTTTTTTTTTTTTTAAGAAAAAGATACTTTGCGCAGTAGCGTACTCTATGCAATAAATAAAAACATGAAACAGGGCAAAGAAAGTATGATGAGACGTTACTGAGAAGTATCAATTTTGTTCAGAAAAGTGACTTAAGTTCTAGATC
Organism: Suncus etruscus; assembly: GCF_024139225.1. Taxonomy (NCBI): domain Eukaryota; kingdom Metazoa; phylum Chordata; class Mammalia; order Eulipotyphla; family Soricidae; genus Suncus; species Suncus etruscus. The sequence continues at coordinate 45,219,832 of NC_064865.1, read as the reverse complement.
TTTTATTTAGTCTTTGGAAACTGACATGTATGTTTTTTGCTTTTTTTTTTTTTTTTTTTTTTTTTTTTGCTTTTTCGGTGTCAATAATTTTGACATTTATTCATTCCAAAATATTATTGTTAGTAAATTAGGAGATGATTTAAGTTATTAATCTGTAGGTAGAGTAAATCACAACAATAAAATAAAGTTTAGCAAGAAAATATAAAGAGAATAAGTGTGCTTTATATTTTTAATTAAAAACTGATTGTTACCATATTAATATTGCTATGATATTTGAGTACAAGCATTGTATGGCACATGAAAGCAAGGTCCCTGGAGATGGTGCAGAAACTTGACTTTTTGTTTTGCTTAACTGTTGATTTGAAGCATCAAACCAGATCATGTGCTAATCAGTGTCTTTAAAGGTTGACCAAACAGAAATCAGGCTTTTAAGATGATTTTCTGCTATAATCAGTGTTTGTTAATTCAACAGCAATTTGCGTCTGTGTCTTTGTTAAGGGATTTCAAAATTATAAAGGTTCTTAACTGTCAAGGAGTCTCGTAGGGAGAGATAGAAAACACTTCAAGAGATTTGTTCTAGCAAGTCTATTCAGAACAAAAAGGCATCAAGTCATCACAGAACTACTGGGAAAGGTATTTTTAGGATTTTGGATTAATGAGCTTTATAAAAGTCTGTAAAACTTAACAAAAACTAGTTTTCATCTGTTGGTTGTTCACCATGTGTTAGGCTCTCAGCCAGTTTAATAAGTATATGTAATAAATCAGCATATCTAGAAGGGTGCACAGACCAGGTATGTATACATACATGCACCCATAACATATGTGTGGACAGACTTGGGGTCAGGAGAGGCTCCTTCCATCTATAGTTTAATGGCAGGTAATGATGGGCAGTTTATAAGCCATCACCATCACTAATGCAGGGACCCTGGCAGCAGAATGACCATTGGAAAGGCCCTAAGGAAATACAAATTTTAGCAGATTTGAAGTCACTGAACCCTGATCTGGGTAGCCCCAAGGTGGTGAGATAGGAAATACTGATGGGAGCCCATCTCAAAGGCCCATGGTGTGAATGCCAGAACATTCACACTTCCTACTGTAGGGGAAGGAAGGGAGTTAAAGTGTGTGTGTGTGTGTGTGTGTGTGTGTGTGTGTGTGTGTTGTTGTTGTTGTTGTTGTTGTTGTTGTTGTTGTTGTTGGCTAAGTGAGAAAAATGACAGAAAGGCCAAGTAGAAACAGAGACACTTGTTGATTAATAGGGATTGGGTCTAGGAGGTTGTAGTAGTGATGGAGAGAAGTTTAGAGATAGTTTAGAAGCAGAGTGGTAAAAGTTAAGGAAGTTGAATATTTCAGTCATCAACTCTGTCAGCTTCACGGCAAGATCATGAGGTTTGTTAGATTAGGGATCACAGAAGCCACTGAGAACCATGAGAAGATCAGTCCCCCCAAAGAAGGAAGGGACCTCAGAGCACATTTTGAACATACATGAGGAATCTTCACTGGAGGGCTCTTATCCCTGTTCACGAAAATTAAGGGATTTGAAGGAACTGTCCAGAATTGGCCAAATAATCAGTGGGAAGGCCCTTGTCTGGACACCGTCTGCTTGTCCCAAAGGATATTCCTCTCTCTGCACCTTTAAGCCACCTCTTCTAAAGTGACAAAGGGGTCTCAGAAGCCTCTTCGTGAGGGCAAAGCACCAGACATCTCAGGATACAGCCGTGGCAAAGCCACGTGTTCATTTGAGGTTTTGTTTATACTCTTTATCAGCTTTATCGAAGTTCCACTCAGCCCAGCCCATTCTAAAGTTCATCTGTAAGTTCAGCTCATTTTCAATGTGAAATCTTAGGCTTTTGAGAATTTTTAAGTCAAATATTTTCAAATATTTTCTTCACTTCAGAAAGATGCCCTTTCTGACGTTCATTTGCACTCAGTTCCAATTCCAGCCCCAGCAAACCATTAATCAACTTCTCGTCTCTTTGAGGTTGACCCATTTTTGTACATTTCAGATAAATGGAGTCATTCACAAATCCATGTAGTCTTTTGTCTTCATCTCTTGTTGTAACTTAAGCTAATGTTTTCTAGATTCATTCATTTTGAAGCCAATGTCAGCATTTCATGGTTTTTGTTTTTGGGCCACACCCAGCGACACTCAGGGGTTACGCCTGGCTATGCACTCAGAAATCACTCCTGGCTTGGGGGACCATATGGGATGCCAGGGGATTGAACCAAGGTCTATCCTAGGTTAGCACATGCAAGGCAGACGCCCTACAATGCTTGTGCCACCGCTCTGGCCCCTCGTTCTTTTTTTTTTTTTTTTAAGTATTCTGTTCTATGAACCTGTTGCCATTTCTTTTTCTCTATTCCCCACCTGATGGGTTTAAAATAAAATAACTCAGTTCTTACTTTGGGGCCTGGAAAGTAGTAGCTCAGAGCACATGCTTTGTATGCAGGGTTTCCATGGGCAGTTCAGGCTTCAAGGGGTCCCCCAAGTTCCAGATTGACTGGGTCCTGAGTATTTAGCTGAAAGTAGCTCCTGAACACAACCAGGTGTGGTCTCCCTCCAAAAAAAATAATAATAAAAATTTTTTCTAGGGTCTAGAGAGATAGCATGGAGATAAGGCATTTGCCTTGCATGCAGAAGGACAGTGGTTCAAATCCCGGCATCTCATATGGTCCCCTGAGCCTGCTAGGGGTGATTTCTGAGCATAGAGCCAGAAGTAACCCCTGAGCGCTGCCGGGTGTGACCCAAAAACAAAAACAAAAAAAAAATTTTCTTCTAACATTTTTGTGTAGGAATAGCTCGGTGATAGAGTATTTTACTTGCATATATGAGGCCCAAGGTTTACTCCCCAGCACACACACAAATGAAACACTACTTTGAACGTTCATAGGGGACATTTTTATATGAGTTCATTTTCATTTCTCTTGGGAAGAAGCCTTTTTTGTTTGTTTGTCATTTGTTTTTATTGTTGTTGTTCCTTTGTTGAGGGTGGCAAACCTGGTAGTGCTTATGGGGTTACTCCCGGCTCTACACTCAGAAATCACTCCTGGCAGGTTCACAGGAAGCTGGGGGTTGAACCTGGGTTCGTCCAAGTCCAAAGTTGGTCGATTGCCAGGTAAATGCCCTACTGCTGTGCTGTCGCTCCAGGTCCTGATTCTTGTATTGTTGCTTTAACTTTGTCTCATGATTCTCTGATGTTCTGTTTATTCCCAAGGTTCTCCCATCTTCTGGTAGTCTCTAGAAGTTTCCTGCATTTTGTCTTGGCGTTTCTCAATAGTTGCCTCAGCTCCTGTTATTCTGCTGCTCCAAGCTTCTGTTATGGGCTTTTTTTTTTTTTTTAGTACTATTGACCCTATTTTTCATCTCTGTCACTTGTGACTGTGGTTTTCTCACTTCTGCTCTCATAATTTCTTGTGCTTGGCCGACTATCGTGCCGTCAGTTCTTTGAGCTCATTAAACAGCCTCCATAGCGTGTCACTACAGTCATTAGCTTCAAGTTGACAGAACTGCCTGGTACTGGGAGAGCCTTCCTTGGGGTTGTTTTCATTCACTGAGCTGAGGGGGCCTCTCTGTCTCTTCTTTCCAGTGTTTGCTGTGCTCCCGCTGTGCTGGGGGGTGGGGCTGGGATTGTAGTTTGTTCCCCTGGGGATCTCGGAGGTGAGACTAGCTGTTGGTCTTTTTCTTTCCTACCTGTCTTCATCCTGTGACAGGATGTGGAAGCTGGGGAACAAGCAGAGAATCCAAGATGTGGAGGTAGGCCTGCTAAAATGGCAGCCATCCTACGAGCATATATATTTATATATTAAACGTTGATATAATTACGATTGTTTTTTCTTTTTTATTAATGAATTACTTTATTTAAATACATGGTTATGAAGTTGTTCATGATTGAGTTTCAGTCACTGGTGCATATTTCCTGCCACCAGTGTCATCATTTTTCCCCCATGCCTGCCTCATTTTACTTCTCTCTACTCTCTTTCTCTCTCCTCTCCTCTCCTCCATTTTTGTTTTGTTTTGTTTTGTTTTTTTGAGCCACACCCAGCAATGTTCAGGAGTTACTCCTGGCTCTACACTTAGAAGTTGCTCCCAGCTCAGGAGACCATTTGGGATGCTGAGAATCGAACCCAAGTTCATCCTGAGTCAGTCTCATACAAGGCAAATGCCCTACCACTGTGCTACCACTTCGGGCCCCTCTTTTTTCTCTTTGAGACCCTGTAGTTTGCACTGTTGTTACTGAAGGAGTACCATGTATATCACTTTATATCCTTTCAGTACCCAATTCTTATCCAGAGTGATCATTTCCAACTCTCATTGCTATAGTGGTCCCTTCTCTGCTCCAACTATATTCCCCCACTATTTATGGCAAGCTTCCTACCATGGACTAGTCCTCCTGACCTTCATCTCTATTATCTCTAGATATTATTACCATCCAGTCTTTTTTGTATTATATCCACAAATTATTCTTTTCGTTTTTCCTCTGACTCATTTCACTCAGCATAGTACTCTCCATATCCGCCCATGCTATAATGACATTTGTAGCATGCACTATTGAGTTGTTAAGTTATAACACCATCCATATTTTGTCCATTTCTTAATCGGATTGTCTTACTGCACTGAAGGACTTCCTTATTTATTTTGGGTATAGATGGGTTATCACATACTACGTTGTCAGTATTTTCTCTGTATTTCTCAGTATTTCTCAGTATTTTCTGTGTTATTTTTATAAAATGCAAATTTTTTAAAGTTGGATCAAATCCATTTTTTCGTATCATAAATATATATCAATAAATTGTGCTTTTGATGCCCGCCCCAAGAGTTCTCATCTAACTGAGGCCAGCGAGATTTTCTCCTGTCTTCTTCCAGATGGTTCCTACAGGGCTTTTAGTGGAGTGAGTTTTGCCTAATGAAGGAGGTCAAAGAATTCATCTGGGAGAAAATTATACAGAAGCTGAAAGGGGAAAAGAGAGATTCTGAGTCAAGGCTCAGTGAATGTGGGTGGATGGGGTGACCCAGAAGGTTGGAGAGGATAGGGCCTGCAACAGTGGAGGGATGGGACCAGTGAGGGAGGACTATGTGTTCGGGAAGTGGTGGGTGGGGTGATCACATTTGCTTTCCATTAAAGGTGCTCTGACTGCTGTCCAAAATAGATGGGCAGGGAGCAATGTGTTTTGGATTGGCCAGTTAGGAGGTTATTGATCTTGTCGACAGCCAGTGCCATTGGTTCTCAATGGCAGCCTTGACCTAAGGAAATGTAAAAATAGAGACATTTGTGAGTCAGCCCACCTTGACTTCGACACAAGCAAGCTTTCCAACCAGGAGGTTGGTTTTTAATGAGGGCGAGTGAGTTGCCTGCTGTCCGAGGCTGCTCCCCCATTCCCCGGCTCACAACCACCATGTGGTTCTGCTCATTGGGCTTTCTTTCTCAGGAGCAGATAGTCTTGATAACTTACAGCAATTTCCTTTTTTTTTTTAATATATAAAATCTTTATTTAAGCACCATGATCACAAGCAAGATTGTAGTTGGGTTTCAGTCTTAAACAGAACACCCCCCCCTTCACCAGTGAAACATTTCCACCACCAGTGCCCCCCTCCTCCTTCCCAACCCCTGCCTGTATTCGAGACAGGCATTCTACTTCTCTCACTCATTAAGATTGTCATGATAGTTGTTAGCATAGTTATTTCCCTAACTGAACCAACTACTCTTTGTGGTGAGCTTCATAATGTGAGCTGGTCCTTTCAGCCCTCATTTCTATTGTCTCTGGGCATTATTAAAATAATATCCTTAATTTTTCTTAAAACTCATAGCTCTGGGACCAGAGAGATAGCACAGCGGTAAGGTATCTGCCTTGCATGCAGAAGGATGTTGGTTTGAATACTGGCATCCCATATGGTCCCCCGCGCCTGCCGGGGGCGATTTCTGAGTGTAGAGCAAGGAGTAACCCCTGAGCATTGCTGGGTGTGACCCCAAAAACAAACAAACAAACAAACAAACAAAAAAGCCATAGATCTGTGAGACCATTCTGTGTCTATCTCTCTCCCTCTGACTTATTTCACTCGGCATAATAGATTCCACATTTCATGACTTCATCTCTCCTGACAGCAGCATAATATTCCATTGTGTATATGTAACACAGTTTCTTTAGCCACTCATCTGTTGAAGGGCATCTTGGTTGTTTCCAGAGTCTGGCTATTGTAAATAGCACTACAATGAATATAGGTGTGAGGAAGGGATTTTTGAATTGTATTTTTGTGTTCCTGGTGTTCTGTGTTCTGTGTTCTGTGTTCCTGTGTTCCTGCCCGGCACACAGAAGAGCCACATTAAAAAGTGTAAAGAGACACATGCGGCTTGCCGACCACTGTCCTAGGGTATATTCCTAGGAATGGTATAGCTGGATTATATGGGAGCTCACTTTTCACACAGCAATTTCTTTTAAACATTTATTTGTTTTGGGACCACACCTGCTCAGGGATCACGCCTGGTGGGACTCAGAGGACCAGATAATTTAATACCAGATTTAATACTGGGGATTAAACCCAGGCCAGCTGAGTCCAAGGTCAAGCACCCTACCCCCTGTTCTATTGCTCCAGCCCCATGTTTTCCTCCTTTTTAATAAGACTTTGCATGGAAAAGAAATGAAAGCACTCATTCAGAACGTTCAATTTTATTAGAGGAAGAAAGAGGACTGAAGTCAGGGCTGGAGCATGTGCCTTGCCTATACAGGGTCCCCAATTCGATCCCTTAGATCCCCTGAGCACAACTGGGAGTAATCCCAACCACTGATCTTGGAGTTCCTCCTGAGTACTCCCTGGTGTGGCCTCCAAACCTAAAATAACAAAAGGAGTATTACACAGTGCCAAACTACACCTAGCAGAGATCAAGTTGCCTGTGTTGTCAGAAGGAAAAGCTACAGATCCAAGTGACATATTGGTGAAGGTCACGCTGTAGGGATAATACATACATCCACTCCCCCACCCCTCTGTTGATTCAGAGTTATCAAGGCAATGTCTCTGTCCATTGGGTACAGCTCAATGGTACTGACTTGGACTATGAGCTTAAATCCCCCCATTCAAGGGAAGATTATCACAAGACATGCAAGGATGACCTCATCAACCTTAAACTCAGCTCTTACTTTAGTTCTGAAATACAACATTAGAGGTGTCTTTTTCTAAGTGTCCTTTAATTGATTCAATGAATTAATGGGTGCAAATTACAGTTTCTCAATGGGATTGCAACCAATCGAATTCATTTTGTCTTTCAAAATATAGCAGAAAGCACTGGGAGTTTTATGCTGGTAGAAAGAAATGTCTGCAGAAGGCAAAAACATGCATTATTTTTACTAAGTACTTTCCATATGTCTTTAAAATTGATACCTGGGGACATATTTTTTTTCCCCTCTTTTCTTAGAATATCTGAAGTTAACAGAGAGTCAAAATCTCCTGGAATTATAGAGAAAAAGGAGTAAATGCTATGAGAGAGAAAACTGGAACCTGATGTTGACATTGCTGGAGAGTTTTAATTTCTCAAGACCTGGAAATAGTTTCTGTGTGCATGCATATTCACTATTATAATGGAAAGAATTAAGGTTTAGAAAAAGAGAGGACTTAATTATTAGACTTCTGAGACTATTTCTAGGAGACTCACTTGAACTTTTGCAAGTACACTCAAGAAATTCAGGGTTGGGACTGGAGTGATAACACAGCGGTAGGGCATTTGCCTTGTATGTGGCCAACCTTGGACAGACTCAGGTTTGATCTCCAGCATCCCATATGATCCCTCAAGCCTGCCAGGAGCAATTTCTGAGCACAGAGCTAAGAGTAACCCCTAAGTGCAGTCGGGTATGCGCCCCCCCAAAAAAAAAAACCAAAACAAAGAAATTCAGGGTTGGAGGTCCAGTATAGCATATGGGATACTGCCTTGCATACAGTCAACACCAATCCCACCCCTGACACAACAAATGCCCCTTCCTGAGCACCTTCAGGAGTAAACTCTGAGCACCCCTGGATGTGGCCCTACCCCCTGAAGCCCCTCTTCCCGTTCCAAGCTGTCTAAACCAAAATCTCATTTTAGAGGGGTTTGGGGTTTCTTTGGGGGAGAGGGAACCACACACAGCAAGTGCACAAGGGTTACTCCTGGTTTCTGATGTTCAGGGGACCAGTCTGCATGGAAAGCACCCCACCCTTTGAACTATCTCCCTGGCCCATGAACTTCTCTCTTGCGTATTTCCTGTTGTTCCTTCTATCACAATTCGTCATAGACTCATTCAATTCATAACCTTTTTTTGAGTTTCTACTTCACGCTTTGACTGTAGAGGACCATAAAGAATCCCCTACAAAACAATGTAGTGCATGGAGTTTTGCTAGGCAAGCCCTTATTCTAAGAATATTGAGATTATTGTGTGGATTTCATGAATCAGAGACTATCTCATGACCATCTTCAAAATGCGGTGGGCTTGATGTGTTGGTTTGTTGGGGACTCAGCTTCTTGTGTAGGAATAGTCGTTTTCATTGAATGCATTTGGGGAACTCCTGCTGTCTTTTGCAGGGTGGAAAGTCTTCCATGAATGAATGCAGGCTGTCTGCTGTGTGAATAAACTCAATTCTCCTTCACTTTCTCTGCCTACTTTCAGTTGTTAATCCTGGGGAAAGGGTCCCTGAATGAATAAATACCAAAGTTTTTTAAATGCCGAATATGGGCAGAGTGGGGAGTAATGTAGATTCTATTCTGTTGATCACTTGGTAGTTATTTCTTTAATTGCTATTTTTAAAGATGTAGAGGAGGTTTCTCAGCCAACTTTTTCATAGTTCCTGGGGAATGGCATTTCTGTACTAAAGTGAATCTGGCTAGGCCCCAATGTTCTGGATAAATATTTCAAGGTCACAGTGGAAGTTTAAAGTGTTGTCTATGGTCAGTGCTGAAAACCCACTGTGGCCTCTTCCAGCTCACACTTCTAGCCTCAACGATTGTGCATTTTGGTTTTCAGTCCATATAATGGCATGTTGGTGAATCCTGCCAGCCCCACTACTGTTTCCTGGGTGGCGGCTGCTCTTTCTTCATCTTCCACATCATCTGGTCGGCTTAGCAGTTCTGCAGTCAAGAGTGAACTCAGTGAGACCGGCACCCACTTCTGTGTGTTGCAGGGGGCTCTTTGCCCCTAGACATTTGGCATTTACCATAAAGCTCCGTTTGTGATTGACACCAGGTCATTCACTCAGCATCTCTACAGACCTTACAGGTAGGAAAGCTCCCATGTGGAAAATGTAACAGAACAGAGGAAAGAAAGACTTCCTCTCCTATCTCTTGGACTCAGTGCTGAGGATCCTAAAAATTAAACTGTGAGGGGAAAAAGAAGGCAGGACATTTAATCTTGGGTGCTCTTCTTTAATAAGAGTATACTTTCACTTTTATATCCTCATGGAGACCTTGGTAGGAGAGAATTGAAGACCTCAAGCAGCAGTCAGACCCCAGAGCTTGCTGTATGGCATTTTGACAAAAGATAACAAATTATCGAGAAGAGAATTATGAGAGGTAGAGGATGGGGGCTCTCAGGAGTGGCAGATTGTGAGCCAGCTCATCTGGAGGAGGTTTCATAGGGGAAGAGGGCAGTTAGGGGGGTCTGTTGGGCAGAAGCAATTGGCTTGCCTCCTTCTGCATGAGTCACCCAATAATCAAGTCGTCCTCTTCCTGGTAGCAGAGAGCAAGATCCCTTTACAATGGAAATTTTTATTTCCTTTCCAAAGGGAAATTGGTTTCCTGCTTTTTAGACAGAAGGGGAAGGGCAGAGAGCTTTTCCTGCATCTGCTTCAGCTCAAAATAAACTTGATGCCAAAGTGGCCTATTTGAGGAAGGCATATCCTGACACTCCCCAACCCCCTTAAAGGGCATTGTGGCCAACATACAGAATTTCAGCATCTGGTGGTGGGACAGACGGGAAGATGTGGCAGTCCCACCTCTATCTCAGGAACTATTGGGAGAGAAATAACTACACTGAGAACTATCATAACAAAGTGAATGAATGAGGGAAGTGGAAAGCCTGTCTAGAGTACACGTGGGGGTGAGGTGAGGAGGAGAGAGATTTGGGACATTGATGATGGGAATGTTGCACCGGTGAAAGGGGGTATTCTTTGCATGACTGAAACCCAACCACAATCATGTTTGTAATCAAGGTGTTTAAATAAAGATATTAATAAAAATAAAAGAACAAAGAAATAAAACCTCCAACTATGTAGATAAACAGTTCCCGGCAATTCATCGGGGAACACTAGGAAATCAAAATTATGTTTTACTCAAGATTGCTCATTATGGGGCCGGCGTGGTGGCGCTAGAGGTAAGGTGCCTGTCTTGCCTGCACTAGCCTAGGACGGACCGCGGTTCGATCCCCTGGCATCCCATATGGTCCCCCAAGCCAGGAGTGACTTCTGAGCGCATAGCCAGGAGTAACCCCTGAGCGTCACCGGGTGTGGCCCAAAAAACAAACAAACAAAAAAAAAGTTGCTCATTATGATTCTCAGGGTTGGTAGAATAATTCAGATGTTAAGATTTCTGAATCTCATAATCACCAAAGAAAATAACATTCAAAACTAACGAACCTGTGAGATGTTTTTATTATACTATCTTGATTTCCAATTAAGTAGTCAAAAAGAAGCCAAGCTAAACCTGAAACAATTGACTTTATTTATTTTGTTTGTTTTTGGGCTACAACTGGCAGCGCTCAGGGGTTGTTACTCCTAGCTCTTCGCTTAGAAATCACTTCTGGCAGGCTTGGGAATTGGATGCTGGAGATCGAACCCTGGTCCATCCTGGGTCGGCCGCATGCAAGGCAAACACGCTACCACTGTGCTATCGCTCCGGTCCTACACAATTGACTTTAATAACTTTCAAGTTTGCAAGTGAATGTACTTTTATGGTCAATTTTTGGAGAAAATACCTAACCACAAAAGACTCATAAATAACTCTAAATTTTATTCCTCACACCATCTGTGCATATTTGAACCCAAATAAAACACAGGTTTGTCAGGGCAGTATTCTAGCAGAGGAGACAGAAAATTCCACGAAGATGCAAGCGTCTCTGACAATAAATGTCCTCATGCCACAAGCTGGAAACATTTGTCTCTATAAAGTTCATGACAGTCAAATCTCAGCACGTCTCAAAGCGGATCGTATCTGTGGGAAACCTCATTATTTCGAAAAATATTTCATAAGTGGTGATTTATTACTTTGAATTAGAAGCTGCCAAAGGCATCTGAATGAGTGACATGAATAAATTAGCGCTGAGAACAGGGGGCCAAGCTTGGTCCCTCTTTCCTTCCTCTCGGAGTCCCCCTCTGTGGGCCAGCAAAGGAGGTGGCAGAGGTTGGCTCTCCGTGCTACATGTCCCATTCATGCCACTGCAGGAACTGGTCCCTGAGCAGAGACCCACCAGGCTGGAGTTGCACAAAAGTAGCTTTTTGTTGTTCGGCTTTTGTGGTTCCAGGAATCAAATCCAAGGCCTCACAATGCAAAGCCAGGTGTTTTACCACTGAGGCACACCCCCAGTCCTGTAATCATTCCTTAAATTTTGCAGAGAGCCCTTTTATAAAGCAAAGATAAACTCTGTTTGAGACCCGTAGGTATGTGACTCGGGACATGAAGGGGCAGGAGCTCCAGGCCCAGAGCGGTCCTTACTCAAGTTTTCAGAGCTTCTGAGTTCTGCAGTGTGGCACCAGGCCTGTGTCAAAGGTCCTGGAGATAGCTGAAGCTCAGAGCATGGACACATCCCTCCAATAGCAGAAGGCTGGTGTCCGTGAAAGCTTTCCACAGAGCTCAGGCGACAGCTCACTGAGCACGCTGGTGATGAGTGTAGTGTTGGAATTATGTCCATGAGAAACTATTATTAATAATAGTATTGTTTTTTTTAGACTTGATTGATTGATTGATTGGTTTATGGGCCACAGCCAGCGGTGCTCAGGGGCTACTCCTGGCTCTGTGCTCAGAAGTTACCCCTGACAGGCTGGGGGACTATATGGGATGCTGGGAATCAAATTAGGTCTCTCCAGCCCCCTAATAATAGTATTGTAAGTCAAAAAAGTAACTTTTCTGGGCCTGGAGAGATAGCACACTGGCATTTGCCTTGCAAGCAGCCGATCCAGGACCAAAGGTGGTTGGTTCGAATCCCGGTGTCCCATATGGTCCCCCATGCCTGCCAGGAGCTATTTCTGAGCAGACAGCCAAGAGTAACCCCTGAGCATCACCGGGTGTGGCCCAAACCCCCGCCCCCCAAAAAAAGTAACTTTTCTTTTAGAACATCATTTTGTCCATATAGAAACGCTCCAATTCCAGGCCCTCAAGTATTATTTTGTTAGCACATTCTTAGGGTCTAGCCTAAAACTGTCGTTGTCGTTGTCCTCAGATTTTCTGCTCCTGCAGCTAGCTCAGTGATCAGCCTATCCGCTGGCCCTGTTTAAGGGTACTAGTCTGCACCAGCCACTGTCGTTTCCCTGTGTCTCCTAAGCCTCTAGCTCTTTTCTTACTTGCATCCTGCTCTGGGGGCTGTGCATGCACGCCCATCCCATTTTTCTCTTATTTGCCTATTTGTTTGAAATATAGTATTTTGTTCACTTACAGCAGTGGCCCTCAAACTACAGCCCACGGGCCACATACTGTATTTGTTTCCGTTTTGTTTCTTCACTTCAAAATAAGATATATGCAGTGTGCATAGGAATTTGTTCATGGTTTTTGTTTTTACTCTAGTCCGGCCCTCCAATGGTCTGAGTCAGGGGTCCTCAAACTTTTTAAACAGGGGGCCAGTTCACTGTCCTTCAGACTGTTGGAGGGCCAGATTATAGTAAAAACAAAAATTATGAACAAATGTCTAATGCACACTGCATATATCTTATTTAGAAGTGAAGAAACAAAATGGGAATAAATACAATATGTGGCCCGCGGGCCATAGTTTGAAGACCCCTGATAGTGTACTGGCTCCCTGTTTAAAAAGTTTGAGGACCACTGTCAAACATAGTTTGGAAACCTCCAGGGGCCTCTGTCACAGCCAGGAGAGATCCCACCCTCGGATAGAACTCGGCTTCGGGGCAGAGATGTGGGCTCCATATGCAACCCCTCTGGCCATGACAGTGCCAGCCCTGGGCTGTGTGTCTGCCAAGGCAACACCTGCTTCACTCTAGATATTTAATGTGCTTTCGGCTACTGCCGGGGCTTTTGCTTTTCAGATGATTTCATAGATACCGGCACATGAACTCAGGAGAGGACACTGCTGTGGTTTCCTTGAATTGTAGTGGCTTCCTCATCTTGTGTTTATTTTTTCCATAGTGTAAATATTGGCCCCAAGTGAAAATTTGAAGTGGATGAAAATAGGGTTGTATTAGAGCAGGGACTGTCCAGTTCTGGTCACGAGGCTGACAGTATCAGGATCCCCTGAGTGGATTAAAAGGCAGATTCGGGGACCAATAGCCCTGTGGTTTGTGTCACAGGTTCTCCAGATGATTTGGATGGTTCAAAACATTGGGGCGGAGAAGGAGGCAGGGAGGCAGGGAGGTGATAGAGATGTATTAGTCTCTATCTGTGAGGTTGGAAGAAGGCACAGTGCTCCATGGTTCCTTCACTCTGCCCTACTCAATTGTCATCAGCTAGGTTAGCACCCTAAGTAAAGTTCGAGAAAGTGCTGGATGCGTCATAACTTTAAAGAAATTTGTGGGGCTGGAGCAATAGCACAGCGGTAGGGCGTTTGCCTTGCATGTGGCCAACCCAGAAACGATCTGGGTTTGATCCCCGGCATTCCATATGGTCCCCTGAGCCAGGAGCGATTTCTGAGTAACCACACACACACACACACACACACACACACACACACACACACACACACACACACACACACACACACACACACACACATCCCTTATGGAGAAGGGATAATGGGGGTGCTTCCAAGCCGTGCTCAGGAAGCTCAGGACCCTCCTGATGATTTCTGAGTAACCACACACACACACACACACACACACACACACACACACACACACACACACCCCTTATGGAGAAGGGATAATGGGGGTGCTTCCAAGCCGTGCTCAGGAAGCTCAGGACACTCCTGATGATTTCTGAGTAACCACACACACACACACACACACACACACACACACACACACACACACACACACACACACACACACACACACACACACACACACACACACACACACACACACCCCTTATGGAGAAGGGATAATGGGGGTGCTTCCAAGCCGTGCTCAGGAAGCTCAGGACACTCCTGATGATTCTTAAACTGCCAAACCACCACCACCACCACCACCACCCCCCACCCCCCCCCACCCCCACCCCCCACCCTCCCCTGTTCAGTGCTGAAAACTGCAAGAAGGATGGACCCTGCCTTGTAGGGGTTCGTCTACGCCAGCCAACAGCACCCAGAGATTTCTGAAGTTGTGCCCCGAGGTTGAGCAGTGAGGTGCTGCTGGGAAGGTGTGTGCTCCCAGATCATACTAGCTCAGCTGGTAGCACAGGCATAGGTGTGGCCAACTCCGAACCAGCTCGCTGGCCCTGTCCAGCATTTTCCTGTGTTTTCCCATAAAGCGACCCTTGTGGCCCTTTTTCAGAAATCCACTTGCAGGTATGGTGGATGAGCCAGGATAGGGACTCGGACGAGCCCACTTAGGTGTGTGTGGGCAGGAGGCATCACTCCCTGCACCCCGGCAGGACACCCAAGTTACCGCTGGCCTCTGCCCTGATCTGAAAACTGGAAACTTGTCTGAGTGCATCGAACTCTGAACCCGCTGACCACAGACAAGGGGCTGTTCTTAGGCTTTTGCTGGTTTTGAATCCCTTCTCAGACCACACAGATCCTCCTGCAGGAAAATGGTTTTGTGAATAATGAAAGAATTTTCTGCAATTGTCCCTTTAGAATCCAGCAGCCTCAGATCCTTCCTGCTAAACTGACTGATTTTTTTTTAACCAAGAAATGGGATTTGTGATGACCTCTTCTTGCCCCCCTTAAAAATAGAGCTATGATATGTTAAGAACCGGAAGTTGCCTTCTCCGTGTCATCCTCTCTCTGTCTTTTAAACCAATGGGCATTGGAGGCCAGAGGGGGGCCAAGAAGTCATGCCCAGAACCTTATGAATACCCCGTGTGCTCTAACCATGCTGCCTGCTAGTAAAGGTTTTGAGCTTTCCAAGACGTCTTTAGGCAGCGTCTGTTCTGCATTGTCACCATCTCCTTTGGGGTCAGTGATAGGTGCATAGAAGGAGCTCCAGAAACAGGGGACTGTCCCAGATGCTGGAACAGTCCTGTCTTGTTTCCTGGGCCTGGATTTGGGAAACAGCTGTTCCAGGAGCTGCTCGGAAGCAGTGAACTCTGGGAGTTTCCCTCAGGAGCCTAAGAGACTGATTTCATTCTGACCATCTGCAGAATGTGCTTGTTATTCTAAGCGACTGTATTTTAGGTAAGGCGCATCCTTTTCAAATTTTTACTTGTATGTAGAAGAAAAATAGGTATCGTTGAGTTTTCAGCAAATGAGTATGGGGAGTGGTGGATGGGAGGTAAAGAGAAGTTTTGTATATAAAAAAAGAATAAGTTAGCATCCTTTCGAAAAATGTATTAAGTTTAACATGCATGGAATTTTTTTTTTTTTGGCAAGTGTCAATTTTTAGAAATAAAGTCTCTGGAGTACATTTGAATGTTTACTCAAGCAATGTATTCAATTAATCTGTCTTGGAGGCTAATTATTGATTAAGACCGGAAGGTTGGAGAGAGTTTAAAAAAAGGTCCAGAATACCTACTTTGCAATCTAACCATGTTGCATTTTCATGTCCAGGCAGAAATAAAATAGAAATGTAAATGGTACAAGTGCAGGAGTTATTTTTTAATGGAAGGAAATCTTTGTTGTTTTATCCTTTTCCTCCTGGTCCGCTAACTTCTCAGCCCTTGAATAGAGTGTCTAAAATTAAACATTTTTTACTGTGTTCAGCTGTAGAAAAAAATACATTCCAAGGAACTCAAAAGTGCCTTCAGGAAAATAGTAATTATCAAAACAATTTCAGGGGGCCGGATAGACAGCACAGCACTAGGGTGTTTGCCTTGCACACAGCCGATCCAGGACCAATATGGTTCCAATTCTGGCATCCCATATGGTTCTCCGAGCCTGCCAGGAATGACTTCTGAGCGCAGAGCCAGGAGGACACCCTGAGCATTGCTGGGTGTGACTAAAAAAAAAAAAAAATATATATATATATATATATATATATATATAAAGCGATTTCAGGAAAACTCACCTGTAAGAGACCCCATGCACAGGGGAGAGAGAAAAGGGAAGTTACTCCTTGTGTGTGAGCCATGGGTCTCTGCAGCCTGAGGGAGAAAGCAGAGGGTCCCCACACAGTGGCCCTGGGAGGAGAGAGCGGATGTGAACCCCTTCTGTGCTCAAGTTTGGCGGTTTCTCTCCAGACTGAGACCTGCGCTTCCAGCTGCCTCAGCACTTGGCCTTGCTGAATAGTCACTTGAGAGCAGTGACTGATGTTCCAGTGGGCAAGGGGGCTGGAGTATCTGTCCATTGTAGCCTTGTCCAGAGTGTCCTTCAGTGAGTGAGCAGGTTTAGCAACTGGGATGTGTCCTGACATGAAGGAATGAGTTCTCAGGAAGAGGCGGCAGGCTAAGAGAGCTCACGGACAGTGGAGTGGGAGGAGGCCATCTGCAAGGCCCTCTGTGTCGATACTTCTGAGCTCTCATCAGCAAAGTGCATGTTCTGGGACTGGAGGAGTGGCAGGGGTGTGTGGAGAGGGGGCAGCTAACTGATAGAGGCCACCCAAGGGCTTCGGGTGCTCTTACCACGGGGCATCTCCATTGTGCTTGTCACAGAAGACATGACAGGATCGTGCAGAGCTCCAAGTGCAGGCTGAGTGACACAGGCCTGAGAAAGCGCAGTGGCTGTGCTTGTGTCAGTTCTGTGATCCCCTTTCTGCCAGTACAGTCACCCTTCGTTGCTCCACAGACAGTCACTTGGTTGAACTGGGATTGCACTTGTCAGGGTTTGGAGGCTGCCAGGGGCCCAGCTTCTGGCTTCCTGCATGCAACTAGCCACACCCCTGGCTTCTTCTCCCCATATTAGTTCTCTTGGATGAGTTCTCAATGGTATTAGCTGGGAAGGGTTGTGGGTGGCGTGTCGGCAGCAGACGACCCTGCGCCTGTCAGGATGACTTCCTGTGAGCCTGGAAGTAATTCAGGCAAAAGAGCTCAATATGGCCTGTCTTCCTGTGTGTGGTATTTAAACCCCCAAATTAAAGAGTACAAATCCTTACTGCTCAGCCATTACCAGAAAAGAAGCCTGATGTGTAAATATGCCACATGCTAATTGTGCTCATCTATTCTCAGTGATTTCAGAGGAGTTTTTGCCATAGTATTTGTGCTTTTGTTCTTTTACATTAACATTTTTCTCTAATGTACATGCCCTGTTCATACATCAAAAAAAAAAAAACTTTAATTAAATAAATGCAGATAATTTGTTGAAGAAATGGAGAAAGTCCTGGGGCTGAGGAAATAGCTCAGAGGAGTGCAGGCCCTCAGGTCTTTTGTCTCTGGTGCTGTGGAGACCCGCCTCCCAATACCACCAGTGTGAGACTTAACTGGAGGAATCTGGATCCCCAGAGCACTATCAGTCTGCCGAGAAAGCTAAGTGCATTTACAGGTTTGGTGTGAATTTTTTTTTTTTGGGGCCACACCCAGCAGTGCTCAGGGGTTACTCCTGGCTGTCTGCTCAGAAATAGCTCCTGGCAGGCACAGGGGACCATATGGGACACCGGGATTCGAACCAACCACCTTTGGTGCTGGATCGGCTGCTTGCAAGGCAAATGCCGCTGTGCTATCTCTCCGGGCCCATTTGGTGTGAAATTTATGGAGGGTTTACAACTCTCCTTTGATCACATTGTATACCTACTTTGTGTCCAAAATTTGTATTGGATTCAGCATAACATCTGGATCGTGACTATTTTTTTTAATTAATTTATTTTTCTTTCTTTTCTTTTTTTTTGGGAGGGGTTGGTTTTTGGGTCACACCCAGCTGTGCTCAGGGGTTACTCCTGCCTCTGTGCTCAGAGATCGCTCCTGGCAGGCTTGAGGGATCATATGGGGTGCCGGGATTCGAACCACCTTTCGTCCTGGATCAACTGCGTGCAAGACAAATGTCCTACCGCTGTAACTATCTCTCTGGCCCCCTGGAGCATGACTATTTCGAGATTTTTCTAACCTTGTCTCAAACTTGACTGTTAGGTTATATACCTTATTTTATCTGAAACAAAGATCATCCCTAGTTCCTTTGCATGTTTGCTTACAACTTAGATTTACCTCCAAACAGAGATTATCTTACTTACACACCTGAGGGGGACTGGCTCAGGATAGCCTGAGCTACCTGTCCTTTCTGCCCCGCCTAGGGGTGGTCTCTGTACTCAATAAAAACAGTTCTGGCAGGCAGCTTGGTGGAGATACGAGGTAGAAGACTGCCAGACTACATGTGTTTCAACTTCAGCCTGGTCTGGATTATTTCATTTGCAACTCTGCTTTAGACTTGTTCATCTGGTCTTGGAGATACGGTGTGGGGGGTGATTTTATACTCGACTATCTTTTAGTATTATTATTTTATTTGGGGGAGGGGGCATATGCCACAGTGCTCAGGGGTTATTCCTGGTTCTGCACTCAGAAATTGCTCCTGGCAGACTCAAGGGTCAGATGGGATGCTGGGGATCGAACCTGGGTCGGCCACGTCCAAGGCAGACGCCCTATCTGCTGTGCTCTCACTCTGGCCCAAACTTGACTATCTTAAAAAAATGCTTTCTTTAATATTATGTACAGATCATTGGCATTTTTCTCAGGTTAAATTTTCCCCTTTTGTAGAGTGTGGTGGTGGTTGGAGAGCACGTCAGCTGCATTTTCCTGGTTCTTCTCACAACCATCTTTCCGGTCCTTCCTTCCCCAGCTTGGAGCCATGTATGGTCGCACGTCACTCATTGCACTGCATTACTTATCTGTAGAATCAAATAATTAATGATGGTGCTTGATGGAGAAGGATGGAGGACTTTATTCTTAGGCCATGGCCACGTGGCTTCATCCCCCATCAACCGGTGGGTCTGGGATCCAGGAAGGCAACGGGTATTGAACTCACTCACAGGCAGGCTTCAGGAAGTATCAGCTTTATTCATAACCTATCCACCACATGTGTGGCCTATATCATAACCAATTAAGCATTCAGCCATTCTTAGCTAGCCCTGCATCTTAACTCCAACTCCGTTCAGCCATTCTTCCCTTTGACCTCCATGCTGGCAAAAGACCAAAAGGGGCCTAATTCCCTCTGGTCAAAGCCTATCTACCTTTTCCAAGACTCCTCCCAGGAAATGGGCGGGGTCTTGCAGGTAATGTCAAGTTACCTAGGAAGAATGGGGCGGGGGGGGGGGGGGGGGGGGGGGGATGAGGCTTCACTTATCAACATTGATCTTGGCTTTGGAGCTTGTATCTAGGATTTCTTTTTTTTGTTTTACTTTGTAATCAGTACAAAACAGATCATTGTACTGATGGTGATGGCCATGGCGGAAGCTGCAGTCCGATAAACCCTGAGTGATTCAGAGGCTTACTTGTGTATTAGGTGGAAATTGTTCCTAAAATGAGCTTGATAGATTCTTTCTTATATTTTCTCTATCTTGAGCCACCTTGCCCCATTAAAACCTGTAATTGAGAATTGATTCTATCATCTTCTCGGATAATGGAATTTGGGCTGTTTTGAGTAATTATCTGTTTTGTACTGATGGTGATGGCCATGGCGGAAGCTGCAGTCAGATAAACCCTGAGTGATGATTCGGAGCTGAAATAAAAGGCGAGACAGACTTGGGTTGATAATGGAATTAAATAAATGATCACCCCGACTCCTGCTCAGGAAACCACTACATCTTTTTCATACCTCTCTCTTCTCTCTCTCATCTTCTTTTTTGGGACTTTTCTCACTCTCAAATATGCTCTTAAGACTATTTCTTTAATGTTTTATTTTATTTTTGTTTGTTTTTGGGTCATGCCCTGCAGCACTCAGGGGTGACTCCTGGCTCCATGCTCAGAAATCACTCTTGGCAGGCTCGGGGGACCATATGGGATGCCAGGATTCGAACCAATACCTTCTGCATGAAAGGCAAACCCCTTACCTCTATTCTATCTCTCTGACCCATATTTTATTTTTTATTTAAAGCATCATGTTTTACAATACTGTCCATGGAGGGTTTCATAAATGTATCAATCCCATCTCTTTTCCATCTTTTTAAATTTTTTTTTTATTTTTGGACCACACCCATGATGCTCCTGGCTATGTGCTCTGAAATTACTCTTGGTTCAGGGGACTATATGGGATGCTGGGGAATCAAACCAAAGTTTGTCCTAGATTGGCTGCATGCAAGGCAAACACCCTACTGCTGTGCTCTCACTCCAGCCCCTCTCTTTTCCATCTTAACACTATTACTATTTTTTTTGGGGGGGGGTCACACCCGGCAGCGCTCAGGGGTTACTCCTGGCTCTGTGCTCAGAAATCGCCCCTGGCAGGCACGGGAGACCATATGGGATGCCGGGATTCGAACCATGGTCCTTCTGGATGTAAGACAAACGCCCTACCTCCATGCTATCTCTCCGGCCCACTATTGCTATTTGGTGTTTGTCTGGCATTTCCCAGGAGAACAGATAGGATGAGAAGTCACTAAGGCCGTCTGTCTATGTAGACCAGGCTCCAGGATTTCTATTTTTCCAAGGTTAATGCTATCATCCAGAGGCTGCCCTAGAGGGGAGCACTCATTCCTATGTTCTCCCCCTGTACCCCAAATCCTGAGTCTTTCCCAGGGAAATCTAGGCAGAACGTTCCAGCATAGCCACATTTGGCTCTTGGGATACAGCTCTAAACCAAGTGGGGTCCACAGATATAGGTTTATGGTGATGGTTCATGTGGCATGTAATTCATTTGCAGACTCAAAGCCATCGGTGCCTTGTGGAGCGGGAGGGGGCTCCTTCTCAGTTCCATGACCCAATCCTAGCTTCACTGAGGTCATGTGGAGGTTTGTTTAAGGTCTAGGGCGAAACACCTGTAGGCCTTTGCACTACAGATGCTGGAGCAAACTGGAGTTCTGACAGAAAAGGTCTGAGAAGGAAGCTCTCCCAGTGCCAGGCCCACATCTGTCTCTGCAGCAAAACCTTCATTCCATCTCGGCAAAGGAGTCTCTGATTTGAACATTGATCTTGGCTTTGGAGCTTGTATCTAGGATTTTTCTTTTTTTTGTTTTACTTTGTAATCAGTATATAAAGGAGACATTCATGTATTTCAAGAAGTCCTTAAATTCTGATCTCTGGATTTTTTTTTTTAAGATAAATTCACAGCATGTGAAGTGTTTTGAGGCAGATCTATCTTAGGGCTGACTTAAGTCTGATGCTTGTGATAGGCACGAAGCTTTTGAAGGGACAGTTTGGCAAAATGTGCTCTTTGCAGGCCAATATGCTCTTTTGCTCCCTCGCCAGCTTATTTGTTTCATGAGGGCACTGGGAGGCGACTCGAGTCTTCGGAGGCTGGTGGGATGAGAATGGGGTGACTGTTGGTTACCCTAGCTCTGTGGCCTAGTTCAGGTCATCTCCTTCTCTTCAGAGTCCTTGTTTTAAGCAGTGCTGCTGTGAAGATTCCTGCTCAGCCTGGGGCAGGGCTGAGGGCCTGGGGAGCTCAGCATGGACCCCTTTCAGCCCTAATGGTGAGAGGCCCCTGCTCTGCTCTGGTCCAGAGAGGGAGCTGGAATATAATGGCTAAGGCCGTTGCTGCTGGTAGTAGTGACCTAATTAGGAAGGTCCTGAACTGAGGATTGGGCTGCAGGCAGCTTCTTTCGAAGCAGGATTTAGGGAACAGGGGTATCAGAGCAGGTATCCACCAGGGATTGGCCTGGGGCATTGGCTTCGTCACCATCGATTAAGATCTGCCTCATCTTCCAGATCCTCAGGTCTGTGCTGGCTTGTAGACCATAGGACCTTAGGAACATGCGCACAAGGGCTGTCTCCAAGGGTGGGATGAGGCCCTGAAGTTTCTATCTGCGATACCCAAGCCTGTGCTCCTTCACACAGTCTACCCTGGTCACCAGATAGGCTCAGAGATGGTGCTAGGATAGCTACTCCCTATTTCCCAAACAGTGGCCCAGCCCACTGGTCCCTGGTTTCCTACTACCAGTCCTGCCCTGTCTCAGGGTGCCTTCCCAGAACAGTGACAAGAACTCAGTTTTCTCTGTGCTTGGGCCAGCCACAGATAAGCTTATCCCTTCAGACTGCTTTGTCCCTGTGGGAGCTGCACCCCAGCCCCACAGGCCCACATCCCTGCAAGTGGCTCTAGACACCTACTGCTTGCCCGTGAGGAACAAAACCCACAGCACACACCTTCACTGTATGATTGGTGGTGCCACCATGTGGTGAGTGGGGCCAGAGCAACAGCACACTGACTGGGTCAGCCCTTGCCTTGCACATGGCCAACCTGGGTTCGACCCCTGCCACCAAATACGGTCCCCAAGCCCACTAGGTATGATCCCTAAGCACAGAGCACAGAGTAAGCCCTGAGCACTTTAGGGTGTGCTTACACACACACACACACTCACACGCACGCACACACACGTGCTAACGCGCATGCACGTAATGGACGGAAAAGACTACTGAGAGCTTATGTCTAAAGTTAAGACTTTGGGAACAGAGGGAGCACAGCGGTAGGGTGTTTGCCTTGCATGCAGCTGATCCAGGTCTGACAATAGTTCAAATCCCGGCATCCCATATGGTCCCGAACCTACCAGAGGCAATTTCTGAGTGCAGAGCCAGGAGTAACCCCTGAGCACCACTAGGTGTGACCCAAAAACCAAAATAAATAAAGTTGAGACCTTGGGCTATGACCCTTTCATGTGCCCAGGGGTGCCTGAGCCCCATGTATTTGCTTCTTGTTCTGTAATCAGAATCAGTTGTGAAAGCCTCATCTCCATGTGTGCAGACCCCAGAGTGGACTAGCAACGAGAGCAAGGGAGGAGTCAGTCAGGAGATGAGCAGTAGCAGAGATGGGCGACAGAGGGTCTCGCACTGGCCGTTGTGGTCCAGGATGCCCGGGAGTCTGACATGGGCTTGTCGGGGGGACAAGTCCAGAGACCAGAAACTACCTGTGTTGCAGGCAGGTGTGGCCCCTTCACCTCAGAGGGACACTGTGCGTCTGTTTACACCCTTTCCCCAGCTTGCCAAGCCCTGACCTCAGCTCTTCTGTTTCCCCAGCTGAACTAGATGCGGAGCATGCCCAGAAGGTTCTAGAAATGGAGCACACCCAGCAGATGAAGCTAAAGGAGCGGCAGAAGTTCTTTGAGGAGGCTTTCCAGCAGGACATGGAGCACTACCTCTCCACGGGCTACCTGCAGATCGCCGAGAGAAGAGGCAAGAGCGGGCTGGGCTCCTCCAGGCTGTTTCCCTGAGCAGGGCACAAGCTCCCCGCTTCAAGGGCCCCATCTGACACTAATGATCTCCCAGGGCTCCCGGGAGGGGATGTCCAAGAGGGAGCACTGACTCCCATTCCAGGGCACAAATTCACACTCGGATCAACATGCATGGTCCTCCCCGACCCCTGTCCTGTGGCTGTGATGAGCAGGAACTGCACATTCTCCTGGGGTGCTGTGGGTCACGCTCTGCAATTGCCAAACTCTCCTTGGGTGCTCCCACTTGCCGGGGGTCACCATCCTGGCCATTCTAGTTGCGGTGCTAGCCAACACCTCACCATGCATTGGAGATTAGCATCCCCTGTCGCAGTGCTGGGGAAGTCGAGAGCCTAAATCTTCGAGGACCTTGTGTGTGTGGGTGCCTGCAGATGGCTCTCGGTGCCTTGTGCTTGCAGAGCAGGTGCTTTTGCCCTGACTGGCCCCCTGGTCTCCTTGGCTTTCGGGTTTGCACCTACTAAGGAATGTAGGAAATGAGCTCTGGAGAGAGCAGATTGAAACGGCTATTGCCAAACTGGTCCTCTCTGTCAGCGGACAGTTTCGTGAACACTGCCTCGGGGGCTCCCAAGTCAGACCCACATGGAGCACACATGCAAAGCAAATGCCCTACCGCTTGGCGCCACTGCTTTGGCCTTCCTTGGGGTTCTTTCTGCCCCGCTTTCTACATTTCTACTTAAATGGGGCTTCTGTTTCTCTTTGTCCGGATTTTGTCCCCTTGGGACAGCTGGAATTTTACCCATGTCAGGGCAGTGGTTTACTGCTGGCTTAAAACAGACTAGGCCCAGGGTGGCTGTGACATCCTACAGGTGATGAGGCAACCCCCACCCAGCAAGGATGGTCCCCAGAGAGAGAAGCCCTGTTTTAGAGTTGATGGTACAGCAGGTCCCCCAGTCTTGGGCACTTTTTTTCCCTTTTCCTTAGATTTACTTGCCTTGGCTATTCTTGGCCCTTTGACTTCATAAATGCTGAAGTCAGGTTTTAAGTTCTAGAAAAGTCCCTGCATCATTTGATCTGACAGCATTGTTTCTACATTGGGGGAAACCAAATCTCAGTGGAACTGGGGTCTTCTGAGCACGCTATGGATGCCATGGTGCTCCCTCCTTTCCTGCAGATCGCACTGGTCCTCACAGAAGCTCCCTGATTCCCAGGAGGTTCTGCAGGTTTTCCCGAGAATTTGGCTTTCCAGTATAGTCTGACATCCACAGGCTCTGTAGTCCCTGTCAGCTCTAAGTTTTCATTTGTTCTTTTGCCCTTCCTCTTGAAAATATATTAACAAAACGTATTTTACAAAATATATCAGCTTTCAAGATTTCTTTGTGGTTTTAGGGAATATACCCAGTAGGGCTCAGGAATAATTCTTGGAGTTCGAGGGACCATATGTGCTGCCAGGGATCAAATCTGGGCTGAGTGTGTGCAAGACATGTGCCTTAACCCCTGCACTCATTCTCTCTACATTTGTTTTTTGGTTTTGGGGCCACACCCTCTGGTGCTCAGGGGATACTCCTGGCTCTGCACTGAGAAATCTCTCTTGGCAGGCCTGGGGGACCATATGGGATGCCAGGAATCGAACCTGGGTTGGCTACATGCAAGGCAAACACCCTATTTGCTGTGCTATTGCTCCAGCCCTACTCCTTCATTTCTAAGTATTTTCTCCAAGAACTTACCTTTAGTCTGAGTTATTCCTGTCTCCTATTTATTTCTCCTTTCTTAGTGCTGGCTGCCTTCTAGATTTCAGCAGACTTTTGGTCTAATTTAAGTTGAATGAATCTTTTTTTGGCCAGGGAGAAAGGAGGTAGCTACACCTAGCAGTGCTCAGGGGAGATCATGAGGTGCTGGAGTTTGAGTCCCCAATGAAAAGCTCCTGCCCTTGGAGGGAGGACGGGCATGTTTCAGATTTCATGACTTGAATGTTCCTTTCCTGGAAGCCATGTAATTTTCCCCCAAATGCCAGCTTCTTCTTGCTCAGTCTTCGACTCATTTCCTTTTGTTAGATTATGTGTGCCATCGGACACCGTGGGGGACATCTAGCCATACCCAGCAGCTGTACCCCTTACTCAGGGGTCCTCTGTTTTCCCGGGACAGTCAGGC
The DNA here is from genome assembly GCF_024139225.1 of Suncus etruscus. NCBI lineage: Eukaryota > Metazoa > Chordata > Mammalia > Eulipotyphla > Soricidae > Suncus > Suncus etruscus. Next base: position 45,194,244 of record NC_064865.1, on the reverse strand, counting down.
TGTGCCATCCTTACTGCATTCTGGCTCTTGTGGCAGCCTGGGGTTATGGGTGCAGTTCTGGAGCAGAGGCACAGGCAGGATGTGGGCCGGATATGGGATTTGGGGTCACACTGCAGATGCCCAAATCTGTGCTGGCCAGTATGTGGGTTCAGGCAGTTGGAGATGCCTAACGCCCACCAACACACTCGCACACCATACGCTCAGCAAATGGGTTGCACTGAGGGCCTCACTTTGCAGCCAGGGTGGGGGGTGCGGGCCATTTCCACCTGTGCTTACGTGTTCCTAGAGCCCACAGGTAGCATGTCATCCATGGAGGTGAATATCGACGTACTGGAGCAGATGGACCTGATGGACATTTCTGACCAGGAGGCCCTGGACGTCTTCCTCAACTCAGGGGCAGAGGAAAATGTGGCCCTGTCCCCTGGCTCAGGTAAGTGCCAGACAAGTTGGTGCAGGAGTGAACTGAGAGAACAGGCCCAACCCGCAGCCCCATGAAGCCCCGGTACCTACTGTCTTCCCCTGGATCCCACTAATGACAGCAGTGGTTACTCCACTTCATCCCTCAGAAATGCCCAAGCAGCTGTTGGTGACTTCTCTCGCTCAGAGCAGGCCTTCAGCCCCCAAACTCCCAGGGTCCCTCACAGGAGGCCTGGCCCAGTCCATTTCACACACATTCTCCAGATACTATCAGTCTCCACACAGAGGCAGAGGGATTCACTTCTTTTAGCAGCTGTGTCAGGACCACAACCTGTGGGGTCGTGAGCTGTGGGATCCCTCCTGTAACACCACTTAGCTCTAGGGAAATCAGGAACCAAAGGGCCTTTGTCCTATACTGTTTCTCAGAGGTTGCTAGAGCCACTCCAGCAGCCTCTCGTGGACATTCAGGAAGCTATCCTTGGCCATCTTCACTGGCACCTGTGTGCTCCCTACCCCGGCCATGATGGGTGCCTATTAATGTGACGCTCTGGGTCAATTAATCTTGACTGACAATTTTCTTTTTTGAGGGGGCCCCACATTCAGCGGCGCTCAGAGGTTATCCTGGCTCTGCACTCAGAAATTATTCCCAGCAGGCTCGGGGGACCATATGGGATGCCAGGGATTGAAATCATGTTGGCCGCATGCAAAACAAATGCCCTACCTGCTGAGCTACCTACCGCTCTAGCCCCAGTTCTGACAATTTTCTCACCACTCTGCAGGGCCTGACTCAAAGCTGGGACAGAATGAAATCAGTCTGCAGGTTCCAAGCCCCACCCAACCTCCAGCCCCATCACAGCCCCTGGCCACTGCCCAGGACCCCGGGGAAGGTGGGGAACGCCCAGCGGTGCAATCGGACGAAGAGGGTGTGGAGGTGGACACAGCGCTCGCCACCTCTCCTACCACCGACAGCGACTCCTGAGCGCAACCGCCGAGGGCAGGGCCTGCCGCAGACTGAGTCACTCGTGCCAGGGGCATGCACCATGCTGCCAATAAAGTCTGAGGACTGGCCGTGCTCCTGGTCTGTGCTCCATCCTTGGGCCCCATGTGAAGGATTGGGGGGCGGGGGGGAATGTGCCCTTGCCCCTCACTGAGCAAAACCTCCTTCCACACCTCTCCCTGCTCTCGACCTGGGCTACTGTATGAAGCTGCCGGGCCCAAGTTGGGCAGCGCCCGTCTGCACCCCCCTTTCTGGCTCCTGACAAGGCACCACTGCACACGCCCTTCACCACATCCTCGTCAGCCCAGAAGCCCAAGCTGGTTCCATGCCCCAGCTGGCTCCATGCCCTCTCACCTTCCACCAGACAGACAAAAAATGTCCAAAAAACTTCGTTTTTATTATTAAACCTTGTAGTACAAACCTGAAAAGTAAACAAAAAACTGGCAATAAACAACATGGAGTCTTCCCAGAGCAGCGCTAATAAATTAAATGTCAAACTGTAAGCCAGAGGCAGGGGTCACTGTCAAGAAGAAGAAAAGTACACAGCAAGGCCATAAAAAACCGGACAACCACATTGGGAAGGAAGGAAGGAAGGATCGAAAATAAAAACGAAAACAGAAAACACCGGACTCCGTTTATGTCATTGTTCAGTATTCCAAGAACAGTTCCATCTTCTGCAACAACCACCAACAACGCGTAGCACAGGACGTCCTGACAGCCCCCCCGGGCCAGCTCAGTGCAGTCGGGCCGCGGTGGGACCCGCGAGTCCAATCATGAAACAAAGAACAGCTCGTGAAAAGTTTCCCTTTTTTTTATTCCACACATACTGTAACTGTACACACACCCGGAGAAGGGCCTCAGCTACTCCCCTAGCATCTCGCCGTCGTTGATCAGTGATGTAAGCAGCACTTAGAAAATACGTTTACAAGAAAAACCCTGTAAGCATCCACACTCGAGCAGATGAAGAAACAGAAAGGTAAGGCTTTTCTTCATCTCGTCTTCGCACCCCCGCCCCGTCCCCCCACCGAGAAAAAGGCTCAAGTATTTAAAACAATTTACAGGCGTATGTACAAAAGGGATGTGGGGGAATCTTTTTTTTTTCCTTTTTTTTTTTTTTTTTTTTTTTGTTTTTTCCTTTTTTCGTGTGTGTGTTACAACATAAAGCGGGAAAAAAAATAGACAAGATGAGCCGCAAATGCATGTTTCACATTCAAAAAATAAAAAAATAAAAGAAGAAGAAGAACTGTAGACACCCATCCTCGTGGGCCTGGGATGGGAAATGAAGCAGGAAACGGAATCGAAAGGAAAGATTAATGCTGCCGTGGAGGGAGGCAGAATGCTGCAGGATGGCGTGTCTGCCTGCCGGAGAAGTGCGTCTGCTTCTGCCACTGTTTCCTCTCAAGGATGCTACTGAAGGGTTTTGTTTCGTGTGTATTTTTTTCCTTTTTTTTTTTTTTTTTTATTAATAAAGTTAGCCAACAGCACCAAAAAAAATAACAGAATGGATTTCCTAATGAAATCAGGCACAGGTCCCTTCACACGACCCCCTCCTCCAAGGCAGGCAAGCACTCCCCCAAGTCCATGCATAGTGGTGAGCAGGCCACAGCCACGACCAGACGGGCTCTCCAACGGCAAACCCACCTTGCACATGGCAGAAGAAAAGACAGCCCAAGTGAAGCCACTTCTTTTCAAGTTGTGTGTGTGTTTGTATGTGTGTGTGGATGTGGATGTGTCTCCTATGTCTTCCTCTAGAAAAATCTGCTGACATGACAATGGTTTTGAATTTTGATCTCTAAACTTCACCCTCTTCAAAAACGGGGTTAAAAAAGCCTTTTTTCCCCCCAACAGTTAAGAAAAAAAATAAAAGAGAAAAAACAAGATAACCGAAAAACAGAACACCAAAGAAATGAAAAGGCTTTTTTGTTTTGTTTTGTTGGCCAAAGGGGCGAATACAAATGAATTCAACCCCTTTCAAGGTTTTTTGAAAACAGTGAATATTACGGCAGTTTCCAAAATCTGACTGCGGTATCTAGGTATTCTAAGTACAAAACAAAAACAAAACAAAAAAAAAAACAAATAAAAAATAAACCCAAAAACAAAACAAAAACATAGTTCAACAGTTTAATGCTAAAACAAAATTAGTTCTCTAAAACCAGAAGAAAATCTTCTTTAGAGCTAGTGCAAAGACAGCTTTTATCCTATGCAAGTACTCCAAACTAGAATATAATTACAAAAAAATAGCTATCCGGCGCCGGGGCTGGGAACTTCAGGACGAGCTCGAAGCACTTCTGGCCGAGGCGGAGGCGGCGAGCCGGGAGGGCGGCACGTCCACAGTGGCTCTCTTGCGGGGCCCTCTTTTTGGTGTGGGTTTGCTCAGACACTTCTCCACGCCACCGTTCTTCCCCGAGACCTTGCCGCAGATCTGGTTGACCAGGCTGATGATCTGTTCCTGGGTGCCAAGGGGGAGGAGAGGTCGGTGAGCTGGGCTGCCTCCCCACGCCCCCAGCATGCCCCAGGATTCCATCATATCCAAAGGTCAAGGAACCCTGAGCTCGGGCAGAATACTGGGTAGCAGTGAGGGAAGTGGACATGTGCTCTCCAGACTGCAGGACTGAGAAGGTGCCAAAGGGCAGGCCTGTGTCAAGAGGGCAGTGGGGTGCAGGCCTGACCCCCATCAACCCTGCCATGCAGCATGAATATGTCCTGCTGCCCCAGAATTCAGCTGAGATTATGCCAGGTGTTCCCCGCCCTGTGTGGGTCTCAAACTTGGGGCGTGCACCCTTCCCTGTCAGGACCCCATCACAGCCTCTCTGAGCTACTCGGAGACTCTGATGCCAGTGGCACAGCCATAGCCAATGCTCCTGGGGAGTGAAGTGGCCAAAGTGGACCCAAGGCCCCTGTTGATCTGACCAGTTCGAGGTGGAAGGGCCAGTTCCCAGGAGCAGACACCTCGCTCCCCTAGGAGCCCTGTGTTGTCCTAGGGAACCCTCTGGGAACCCGTAACAGCAGGCACAGCTGCGGGAGAGACAGAACCAAGTATGCACCCAGTTCCTCTTAATATCACCAAAATCTTGAGGGGCCTGGAGGTAGCTGCTGGTTAAGGGCACAAGGCACATGTCCCTGTGGTGGCCTTTGGTCTTGGAAGCCCCCGCAGAAACCAAGGACTTGCTCAAACCCTCATATTGCCCAGGAGTCCCCGGAGAAAGCCGAGGGCTCAGAACACTTGGACTCAAGCTGTCTCTCGGAGGGGAGGAGGAGCTCACAGGCCAGAGCCTAGTCATGGGGTCAAAGGAGCTGAGGTCAGGGAGAAGATGGCATCCAGGGACTCACCTCATCATAACGGTACATGAGCTTCAGCCCACGGCAGGACTTCTGCTTCTCCACATGGCGCAGGGCGCACTCCAGGCAGAAGACCACGTTCTCATTCTCCTGTACCACCTGTGGGAGGGCCACACCTGAGTACCTGTGGCCTCTCCCACCACCCACCCTGACTTTTCCCCTGGGACCAGCTCCCTATGTTCCGGACTCTAGGATGGGAGTTATGAGGACAGGAACCTCTGAGTGTCCTTTACGGACTGACCAAGAATCCTGGAATAAATAAAAATACAATCCCCTGGGGCCGGCGAGGTGGCGCTAGAGGTAAGGTGTCTGCCTTGCAAGCGCTAGCCAAGGATCAGGACCTCGGTTCGATCCCCCGGTGTCTCATATGGTCCCCCCAAGTCAGGGGCGATTTCTGAGCACTTAGCCAGGTGTAACCCCTGAGCATCGAATGGGTGTGGCCCGAAAAAAAATACAATCCCCTGATTCAATGTCACTATGTACCTAAAATATTACTGTGAAAGATTTGTAATACACTTTGGTCAAAATAAAAATTATTAAAAAAAAAATACAATCCCCATTTCACCCAGACCGCTGCTAAATGAGAAGTGACCCCCAGAGAGGGGGGGCTTAGGAAAGTGTCTGGAATCTGTGTCCCCAACACAGCACCATGGAACCGCACAGCAACCGGGCACAGCTGCAGTTGCCCCTGGTGGAGATGTAGGCCCGGGGCTCACCATGGACAGGTAGCACAGGTGCTGGCACACCTGGCACCTCCGCTCTGACGTCTCCAGCTGCAGCCACTTCCGAGGCTTTTTCTTGCCATCGGCCCCGGCCCCATCATGGCTGCCGTAGCGCGCAGAGGAATGGAGGCCGGCCTCGAACAGCTGCCTCCGCTGCCGCAGCTCTGTGTCCCTGTGGGGAAAACGCAAGAGACCCTCAGGGGATGTGCCAACCCAAGCTAGCACCAACCCTCCACCCCGAGAGCAGGGCTGAGAGCAGGGCTCCAGGGAACCCTCACACCACAGGGGCACCTCTGCCTTGGGTCATTGGATGAGGGTCAGCTAAGAGCTCAGACTTGGGGGGGCCTCCACATCCATACATGGCATCCCCCCACCTCCAAGAGGTGCAGGGGTCACTCTCAGTCAGCCCTGCCCATCAACCCCCACCATGCACCCAAGAGAGCGGAGAGTGCTGCGAGGCATCACCTGAGCTCATCCAGAAGGGCCGAGATGGTGCTGAGCGTGGGCCCGTTCTCCTTCTTGGCTTCCGCCTGCGCAATCTGGTAGAGCAGCTTCTCCATGGAGAAGGGCTTGGCGATGTGACGGCGCTTCATCTCCTGGAAGGCAACCGGGGCGGCCTGTCAGCACTATGCTCACCATGGCACGGGGTGGGGTGGGGACACAAAGTACAAGAGGAGCTGTCAGGGGCACCCATGGATGGATGGATGGATGGATGGGTGGGTGGGTGGGTGGGTGGGTGGGTGGATGGGCATATGTACAGATGGATGTGAGGATATTAGTGCATGGATGGGTGTGGACACATGATGATTTGTGTGCTCATGGATGGGGGGTAGACATATATGCATGTATAGAGAAATGGATGTGTGCATGTGTGTCCCTCCTTTCACTCACCTTGGCCGTCTCGAAGCCCATGCTCGTCCACTGGGTGGTGGCGAAGTGTACGGTCTCAGACACACTGTAGCCGCAGCACACTTTGGACACGAAGGAGCCCGGGAAGCAGACGACGAACTGGCCACTCTGCTGCACAGTCCTATGCACCTGGATCCCCTCCTTGCAAAGCACCTCCGGGGAGATCTGGAGACCGGGCCATGGCTCAGAGGGGCTGGCCCACAGTGCTGGGCTCTTGGTTCTACCCCGGACTTAATGCCCACACTGTCCCAGCAAAGGGGGAGACCAGAGCAGGAGGACCCAGGTCCAAGCACCACTAATGATGGCCAAAGGTACCCTGAAGTGGTCAGCCCTGGTGCTTCTGTTCTATCAGGCTCTCGAGGTATAGCAAGTGAGCCAACCCCCCAACCCCCCGTTCCTCCAAGCTGCCTCCCCAGTGGTCCTACCATGACGTTGCTCTCCAGCATCTGCAGCCCAGGGGTCCCGTTGGCCTGCAGCAGCGTATGCACCACGTCCTCCAGCTTGCTCTCCTCCTCAGCAGGAATGCAATACCTGGCAAGAGGTGCATGGGCGTTGGATGAGGCCCCGCTGGGAGCCACCATCACACCCCCAGGGGGCCACACCCAGAGGCAAGGGGACCCCGGGTGCAGTGGGAGAGCACAGTCACAGCTACTTCTGCTCAGCAGCACCAGATAGCACCAGCAGACACTCCTCTATCCTGTCCCGGCTCTAAATAATCCTAAGATCCTAAATCAGATGCCATGCCAGAGCAGCCCCAAACCGGACATGGAGAAGCTCTAGAGTGAGGCTCTAGAGCAGCCCTCTGCTGCTGGGCCGGAAGGCCCTCAGATCTGCCAGTGTGCTTGGCTTCCCTGTCCATCCTTCAGACAGTGGGGAGGAGACACCTTTGGAGATGCCAGAGTGATGGCGCCCAGGCTCATGTCCATGCACACTTGGCAGCACACTTCCGGGGGCAGCCACCAGGAGGGGAGGTAGCGATGGGGACAGGCTCAGAGGCAGCAAGAGGCAGATTTCAGATATAGGTCAAAAGCCTGGTGGGCTCTGGGCACAAGAGCCCAGAGGTGAGCTTGGGCAGCCTTCAGGTGGCACCTGAATGAAGAACCTGTCCACAAGGGCTAGCACATCACATTCCCAGTGAAGCCTCAGGTGCTCCATCACAGCCATGCCCTCCTCCCCAGTGCCAGCAGACCTGATCCCATCACACGGGGAAACTGAGGCTCAGCAGCCTCATCAAGGTCTGTGTGGGCCCTGACTGTGGGGGATGGAGAAGGAAAGAAGGGACTTGAGCCCTGTGTCCAAGATAGAGATGGGAGATGAGTCACGGAAGACCATAAGATGCACTCACCGAAGCTCTGTCCCAACCCTCCTGGCTGGCCCTATCTCCCCACAGGCCACCTCCAGCACTTAAGCCTTTGCCCCACGAGCCCAGTTTTATTAAACTGATGGCAGTTGTTGGATGGGGTGAGGCTCCCTTGGCCCTTCCCAGGTTCCCAGAGCCTGACGTGACTTCTCAAGACTCACCAAATGCAGTCAGCACCGGTGTGTAAGTAGTCGATGTAGGGTAGGTGGTTTTGGTCCCGAGACCAGCATGAGGTAGAAAAGACCATGCCAATATTGAGCCAGGGAATGGTCACTCCTGCGGGAAAAGGGCGGCATGAGGCACAGGCTGGTTCTATGCTCCTCCCCAGACAGAAACACGTCTCAAGGTCGGACAGGTACAACCCAGAGTTGGGGGTGGTGGTGGTGGTGAGGAAAGCTCCTTCCCAGCTCAGAGGCTCCCTGGATCGCAGAGCCCGAGGGAAAGGGCTGGCCCTTCCCACCCCCCTGCCAGCGGGGGGGGGGGGGGGGGGGGGACGGGACCCCACGGCCCTGCTGACTCACCAGGCACAGCACCAAGGTGACGCAGGATGGACCCTGTGTTGTTGGGGAGGACAGTGAGGTTCCAGCCATGCCTGTGGGGAAGCAGGGGCGTCACAGAGGGGCCGAGCCTCTGCAGGATGAGGAGGGAAGGGGGCGTGGAGGGGTGAAGGGCGCATTACCTTGAAAATGGCTCTGATTTCCCCACGGGGAAGCCGCTGCCGTGCGTGTTGGTGTCCACCTTGCCACAGTGCACGGCCACATGGCAATCCTTCTCCTCCACCAGCCGCCAGTATTCTTGCTGTGGGCACAGCAGAGGTGTCAGTGGGCACGGAGGGTGGAGTGGAAGACTTGTCAACCCCAGGGATTAAGGGGCCTGGGGCAGCTGATGCATGGTAGGAAGAGGGGCCCAACTGAGTTGGAGCTGGATGGTTGCTCCAGGGAGCAAAATCACGGCATCCCCAGCGGCTCAGACAACTGAGGGCCCAGAGTTCAGTCAAAAATGCCCTGTGCACAGTAGCAGAAGCCAACTTTCTGGTCTGCAAAGCCAGCTGAAGCCTATTCTATAGTGGCCCAGAGCTACACATTCAGCCTTAAACAAACGTTCAGCCTTAAAGAGTCATTGAGCCCCAAATCTCTCCCTAAAGCTGCGGTGTTGGGTTGGTAGTGCCAGCCACAGGCACACTGTAGCCGTAGCCCCTTGGCCATGGCCAACACCAGAAGCGGGTGGGTAGAGCAGGGTGTCAGGAGAGGTGCTCAAGGATAGTCTGCAGCAAACACTGAGGTAGCCTTCAGGGACCAGCTCAAGAACGAGGTCCCGGGGCCCTGCTTCCGGCAACAACCCATTATGGCAGGAAACCTATGTCCTGTCTCGATCAGCACTGTCCTCAAAAGTCAGATCCCAGGGACCCTATGGCCCTGGTGCTCAGCTGGGTTCTACCTGGAGAGGTCACAGGGACAAGGACAAGACAAGACACATGGGTGTACGTGCGGTCTCACAATGACAGTCCCTCAGAGACACCGACAGTCACACATACAAACAACAAGCTAGCACTCACTCTTACGTCTCTCTCACATACACAAAACTAGTGCTGCTAACTCAGTCTCTCACAACGTACAAGCTAGTCTCTCTCTCTCTCTCTCTCTCTCTCTCTCTCTCTCTCTCTCTCTCTCTCTCTCTCTCTCTCTCTCTCTCTCTCTCTCTCTCTCACACACACACACACACACACACACACACACACAAGCCCTAGTCCCCCTCCAGTAACTCATCTCCCACTCCTATTCTGAGGCAAGACCAACTGCCACCAGGGCCCAGTGGGTCACCTCTGCAGGGGCGAGTGCACAGGCCAGGCTTTTCCGAGTGCCTCATACCCAACTCTCTACTCTGGGCAACAGGTACTTGAATGAGTCCTTGTAGCCTCTGGGAGCTCAAAAACAGCGAGGTGCCAATGACGAGAAATCAAAGAGGAGAGAAGGCTCAAGCGTGGTTTCAATTCCATGCATCCTCTCGCACAGCAGACAGGCGGGGCACAAAGGTCATGCCAGTGTACCCCCAGACCGGGCTTTCCAGCACATACCACCAAGACATCCCCTTCCTTACCTCGATTTCAGCTGGTGCCGGCTCCTTGCTGAAGCACATGTTCATGATATTTCTTGCCGTTCGGTAAAAAGTCGTTAAAGAAACAGACCTTCCCTGGAAAGAGCAAGAAGGGCAGAGTGAAGTTTAGGGCACCTCGCTGAGCTGGGCTGTCCCTCGGCTCCTCAGCCCGGTCCAGAAAGTGCTCTGGGGGTCCCTTGGGTGCAGGATGGGGAGAAGGTAGGCGCTGTACAGCTGCCAGGGCAGAAGAGTGACAATCCTGTGAAAACTAAGAATGTTCCATGCAGAGGTCCGAAGTGTGTGAGACCTGACCACCCTGTTCCTTTCCTATTAGATTCTTTTTTTTTTTTTTTTTGGTGGTTTTTGGGTCACATCCGGCAGTGCTCAGGGGTTATTCCTGGCTCCAGGCTCAGAAATTGCTCCTGGCAAGCACGGGGACCATATGGGACGCCGGGATTCGAACCGCTGACTTCCTGCATGAAAGGCAAAGGCCTTACCTCCATGCTATCTCTCCGGCCCCTCCTATTAGATTCTTAAGTCTTTGGGGCAAATGCAGGTGCCAGTCTGGATGTGCTGCCCTCCTGAGCCCCAAATTTTGTCCCTTTCTTGGGCATAGCAGGAACCTGAACATCTTCAATGCAGCCCCCTCCCAAGTGGACCCAAACTCTACGCCTCAAACACCCGCAGGTACCATCCCGAGCCGAGTTCTCAGGGGCTGCAGGGACGAGACTGAGAAAAAAGCCTGCACCCCTCATGACAGAGGAGGGTTTCTTGGTCCTGCTGTCCAGGACCATGCCTGGAACTCTCACCCCAGGCCTACAGCTAACAGTGGCCCAGTTGGGGCTGTGGCTGGCAGGAGTAGCCTGGGAGGTCACATCTTCAGGTCTCAGAGGAGACAAAGACGAAGAGTTGGCACCAGAAGACAACCCCCAGTAGGGGGTGCCAATAGCTCAGAGGAACTGGGGGTGGGGGTTTAGGGTAGACATAGGCAACCCTCAGGTGAAAGAGCAGGGCCAGTCCATCTGCCCACCAGAGTAAATGGGAGTGAGCCAGGCTCAGACACCCTCAAATAAAAGATTCTGTGGCTCACACAAGGCAAGAGGGGACTGGGACACCCCCTCCCCATGCATGCTCCTGGCCCACAGGGAAGACATCAGGCCCTGCCCGCTGCCCACCTTATATATACACTTGTGGAAGTCATTAAGGACGCCCTTGTCCTCCTCCTCTTCCTTCACGACCTCCTTTTCCTGAGCGAAGAGTCGCCGGCGGCCCGTCTTGAGCTGGGCCTGGCCCACCTCCTTGAGCTTGCTGCGGAAGCCGTTGCGGGGCGTCACGCCGTGGATGAGCCCGTTCTTGGGCTCGAAGCGGGGCAGGGGGTGGAACTTGTTGGGGTCGTGCTCCGTGTGGCCCTCCAGGGGCCCCTTGCGCTTCTCCAGGCTCTCCTTCTCCTGCAGCACCTCCTTCTCGAGCCGCCGGTGCTCCTCGGGGGACAGCGAGTCGTAGGACAGTAGGTACTGGCAATAGGCCTCCTGCAGCTTGGCCAGCCTGTCCTGCGCGGTCCTGGGGATACGCAGCATGTCCGCCAGTTTGTTCCATTTTTTGAGGTCAGTCACTTGCTGCATGCCGCCCATCTCGTTGATCAGCCGGAAAAAGCAGGCCAGGTCGAGCTCGCAGCCTCCTGAGGCAAGGGAGGGAGAGACAGGGGGTCAGGGTGGGAGGGACCCCCGAGGGATGGGCATCAGAGATGATGGTCTGGGTGGCCTGGTGGGTGTAGTGTTAAATAATTAACGATGGATCTGGATGGCGATGAAGCCTCATCCCCCACTCTTTCTCCCTAGGTAACTTGACCTTACCTGCAAGACCCCGCCCATTCCTGGGAGGGGTCTTGGAAAAGGTAGATAAGGTATGGACCAGAGGGGATTAGGGCTTTTGGGCCTTTTGGCTTTTGGCTTTTGGCTTTTGGCTGGCGCCCCGCGCTTCTGGTCTTTGACCAGTATGGAGGTCAAAGGAAGATGGCTGAAAGGAGTTTAGAGGCAGGGCTAGCTAAGAATGGCTGAATGCTTGAAAGGTTATGATATAGGCCACACATGTGGTGGATAGGGATGAATAAAGTTGATGCTTCCTGATGCCTGCCTGTGAGTGAGTTCAATACCCGTCGCTTTCCTGGACCCCAGACCCGCCGGCTGATGGGGGATGAAGCCACGTGGCCAGGGCCTAAGAACAAAGGCCTCCATCCACCTCCATCCATCGCCATCCAGATCCATCGTTAATTATTTAACACTACAGTGGGTCCTGGAGAAGCTGCCTTGCAGATGACTTGGGACACAGGGTGAACAGAGTGAATGCCAGGATGGCACCAAGGGGCTCCAGGAAATATGGGAGGAGACGGGGCAACACCCCACAGACTTCGGGAAAGCAGAGGCCAACAGGGCCCACCACTGCTGCTGCATCACCAGGGCAGAAGTCAGGGTGCCCACCCATGCCTAATATCTGTGGGTCCATCACCTGCCTGCTCGCACACAGGTCAAAAGGCCCAGAGGGCTGCGCCGGCCCCGTCTCACCGAACATCAGGCTCCCATCACAGAACCACAAAGGCCACCTCAGCTGCCTGGGAAATGGTCTGCCCAGTGGTAAATCTAGATGGGCCTGATGCTAAGACGAGGCTGTGACCTTCAGAGGGTGGCTGGTGATGATATTAGCACCAAGAGGGTCCCGTGTGAGGCCAGGGAGGGCGGCACAAACCTGGATTCCATTTCTAACTGAGATGTGTGTATCAAACATCTGCTTGCTTGGGACCAGTGTGGGGTCTGTACGCGTGCACAAGCCTGCTGGCTTGTGGTGTCTGTGCCAGTGTGCAGGGGCATCTGCAGCAGCATATGGGCACCAAAGGACATGGATTTCTTGCTTGTGGGCGGTACACATCTGTGTAGTGTATCTGGTGTCTGTACCATGTCTGTACGTCCGTGGCCTTATCTGCGGTGCTCAGCGCATTTATACTCTGCATGGGTCATGCACATGGCGTCCGTGTGTACATGTATATACCTATATCTGCTATATATGTCCAAAGAACAACATAGGTCAGCAGGGTCTGTGCTGCACCCCGACCTCTGCTTCTGGCTTTTAGCCGCCCCCACAGAGCCACAACAGCCCAGGGAGACCCCATTGATGCGGCTAAGCCCCAACTCCAGCTGGATGACCTCGTGCCTTCTGTTGAACCCCAACCCAACAGGGCGCCCCAGACACTGAAACCTTAAGGCCTCTCTTGCCCCCACCTCCGTGTGCTCAACCCAATGCCTCGAGCTCTGTTACGGATGGTGGATTCTGGGAGACAAGTGGTAGCTCCCTGTCTGACCTCTGAGGGGCCAGAGCTCTACTGTCAGCTGGTCCTTTTCCCTCTTGCTCCTCCTCCACAAAGCATGACAGGAGTATGGTGCTCTGGGGGCAGATCCCTGGAGGACTCGGTGCTGGTCTGCAATACCCCGAACCCAGGGCCATCCCTGACTCCCTCCCAGAACACTATCACCGGGCCACTGGGGGGACACAAGGCTTGGTCCCAACCTCTGCACCTCTTCCAGGGACAGCTGGAACCATTTGAGCTGCATGTGGGTCGAGTTTGGGACCCAGCATTCTCCGGGGAAAGCCGCAGGGACAGAAACAGCCCTGGCAAAATGAGGGTACCGTCAGGTCCCCGTCCCCCCCAAACAGACACACCCTGGGCAGACCAAGGGTGGCTGGGCATGGGTTCAGAGATGGGGGGCGAAAACACGCCCCAGAGATCTGTGAGTTCCCAAAAGACTAAAGGTTTGGGAAAGGGCAAAGGCGAGAACGAGAAGAAACAAGGTGTCACCTGCACAAGCAGAGGGCAGCGGGTGTCCCTTCAGTCCTGGGCTGATGGCCCACTGGCTGGATGGGATTAAAGCACAGGGACCCAGGGCCGAAGCTATAGTACAGCGGTAGGCATTGGACGGACCCAAGCATCGATTCCCAGCATCCCATATGGTTCCCTGACCCTGCCAGGAACAATTTCTGAGCGCAGAGCCAGGAGTAACCCCTGAGGACCACCGAGTGTGACCCAAAAAATGAAAACAAAACAAAATAAAAAAGGCACAGGGACCTGGACTGGGGGGATTAAGAGGGGTGAAGAGGAAGAGGGTGCATTGCCATACGGTGAGGGTGCAGCAGGTGGGCCTGGGCTCACCCGCCCCTGCCCACAGGAAGGGCCTGCCTCACCTATGAGTGGGAGCTCGTCCATGGTGATGCCCTGAGACCTGAGGTGCTTCTTAATGCAGGCCAGCCGCTGCACGTTGGGGCCCCAGCGCCGGCCCAGCTTGTGGATGTGCTGGATCTGCGTGACGAAGCGCATCTCGTCGTTGAGCTTGCATTCGGGCCGCCAGTCCGGAGGGGGGATCACCCTGCACATGCCAAACTTCTCCACCTGAGCACGCACCGACTCAATGTAGACCAGAGGGTCGTGGAACTCCTTGGCCGAGGGCCTCAGCACGGGGATCTCAGCCATGGGGGCCCAGCCCGGCCGCCCGGCCGCCTTCTCGGCCTTGGCCGGCGCCTCGTGCGGCTTGTGCAAGGACTCCGGTTGCGAGGTAGAAAGATTTTCACAGGAGGCGCCGGCCACCGGGCCGTGTGCTTGTCTGCCGGCTGAGCTCTTGGCCGCCGTGGCAGCGGCCGTGGCCCTCTTGGGCCGGCTCCGCTCTGAGCTCCGCTCGGCCGCTTCCTTCTTCCCGTGTCCACTCGGCGTGGCTTTCTGGGCCGCCGCCGCTGCTGCTCCTGCTGCTGCTGGGGCCGCCGCTGCCTTCCTGCCGGGGGTCCCTTCGGCAGGGCCGGCCGCCCCTTTCATCTTTTTGGGGGGCGACTGCGGCTTCTCCACCTGCGGCGCCTCTTCCAGTCTCCTCTTGGAATTCCGCAGCCCCTCCCGCAGCTGCCTGGGCCCCCCGACCTCCTTAGTGCATGACTTTGGGTTCAACCTGCCGCTGGCCTTCAGGCCGTGGACGGCGGCCTTGGCCGCACCCCCGAGGGATAGCACCTGTTTGCGGGTTTTTGCATTGCTACTTTCAGTTTTCCCTGAGATTGTGTGGTTGGCAGCGGAACTGGGCTTGTGGTGAGCGGGTTTGGTTTCCTTGACCAGTTCTCTCTTAGCTTTGGTGTAAGTGACAGTCCCCTTGGTCACCGTGGCCGTGTACTTCACAGTTTTGGACGCTGAAGGCCTGACTTCGCGTATCTTTTTGGCACTGGCTGCGTTCGTAGCCAGAGATGACATTCGCGTGACTCCGTTTACCTTAGAGACCTGGGAGGTGGCAGAGGAGAAAAACAGGAGTGTTAGTGCCTGTAGGGCCCGGCCGCTAACTCAGGCACCAAGAGGCCCTGAGCGTGGCAGGTAGCTACTCTTCTCCCCTTGACAAGCCGAACAACACCAGGTTCTGCCACCGGCCAGCGTGGTCTTTGGGGAGGCCTCATACCCCACCCACATTTGCTCCTGGAGACAGCAGGTGCTCCAGACACCCCCCGGTATAGCTGGACCCACTCAGGCCTGGCAAGTTGGCTGTCCAGCAGGTGGTGGCCACGGCAGGGCCTGCCCACAGGCTGCAGAGAAGGTGTCCACAACTATCTCCTCGTTTGGCCCCTGGCTGGCAAGAGGGTCCCCCACACCTAATGGATGATTAATCCAAGTGGCTCCTCGGCTCTGTGAGACCCAATGTCCAGCCTATGCCAAACAGAAGCCACTTCCCCTGAGAGCATAGGGGGGAATGTTCCAGGAAACAGTGGGGTCCCAACTGCAGGCAAAGCAGATGCTGGCTCTTAACTGAGGTCACCTCAATTAGGCTGGGTGAAAGTGGGGTCTGGGGTGGGACAAAAAGAAGCCACGACAGGAGCAGGGGAAACCACACCCCCTCATCTCAGCTCCTGCTGTTCCTCCAAACACTTCTGGAGCAGAAAACAGCACTCATCCCCCAGGAATTCAGGTTACATCAGAATAGCCAGGAGGCTCCAATCCCTGTTCCAGTCCCAGTCCCAGTTCCAGAAATGAAACTGTCACATCCTCAGATCCCACTAGGGGGAGCCATTGAGTGGGAGCCTGGCCCTCTGGAGCAGGCAGAAGCCAGGAAAGAAACACCATGTCCTAAGGGTCCTAAGGAGAAGGTTCTGGAGGTCTGGGCTGAAAGGAGAAAAGAGGGGAGCGTAGAAAGTGTGCACAGAGCCAATAGTAACCCTGAACACAGCCCAGTGTCCCCCCCCTCCAAATATTCCCCCAACCAGACAGCTAGATAACCCAATAAAACCAGACAGTTGACGGCCCGACCCCTCCAGAAAAGAAAGTCTTGGGGAAGACCTGAGCCGCAAAATCAGGAGCCTGCTAGCAATGTGAAGCATGTTAAGGCCAAGGGGTGGTAAGAAGAGACTCCCTGGAGCAAAAGGGTGACAGGAGACCTGCACTGGCCCCACTCCATGCAACCTTTGCCTTCAGCGGGCCCAGAATCACTCCAGTCCCATTTCTAGCCCCGCCGAAAAGAGACAGTCAGATTCTCATTCTCCGCACGAGGAAGGCACAAAGGTGGCTGGCAATGTGCTCCTGTGGACCCACTTCTCTAGGTGCTTCACAGTGGGGGTGTAATGGTCTCTTCAGGATCCTTGCAGCTCTGACCATCCCCATGAAGGGAGCGGTCTGGGTGAAGGTGCCTCTGCCCCACATGAGGTCAAACATCTCTCTTTTTTTTTTTGGTTTTTGCGTCACACCCAGCAGTGCTCAGGGGTTACTCCTGGCTCTACACATAGAAATCGCCCCTGGCAGGCTCAAGGAACCATATGGGATGCCAGGATTCAAACCACCATCCTTCTGCATGGAAGGCAAACGCCTTACCTCCACGCTATCTCGCCGGCCCCTAGGTCAAACATCTCGATGGAGCGATTTGTGCCCTACTCACCTCCCTGGCAGTGTTTGGGCCGAGCACAAGAGCCTGTGCTCTACACCAGGTCACCCACAAGACCACATTCTGGTAAAAGCAAGGCCTCTGTGGCCTACCCCACTGCCCTGCACACTGCCCCTACCCCAGATAGGGAAACCTGAACATGGGATGAAGAGCGAGAGGTCAGGGCTCTCCAGAGGCCTGATCTCTCCTGGCCCCTCCTCCCCACCACAGAGTAGGGCCAGGGACATGAACACCAGGACTGGCAGGTCCCTGCAAACCTGTATTAACTCTGCGAGGACAGTATGGGGCAGACAGTATGTAGGATCAGTATGGGGGCAGATGCATATGGGCTGTCTATGGGTGTCTGTGGGTGCATTTTGTCTGTCTATGGGGTTATATAATGGGTGTCTATCTGGTGCATATGGGGTATCTGTGGGTACATATGGGCTGTCTATGGGGTTCATGTGGGGTGTCTATGGGTGCATATGGAGTGTCTGTGGGGATCCTGTACTGTGCTGAGCCAAAGGCAGGGCTCTGCATGATTTTAAGAGAGGCCCACCTGTTACAGAAGCCCAGGAAAATGTCTGAGACAGATCCTCACTTGTCATGGAAGAAACCCACAATAGTAGCTGACACACAGCTGCCCAGAGCTGGACCCCCACAAAGCGCCAACAGCCTACAGAAAGTGTGTGTGTGTGTGTGTGTGTGTGTGTGTGTGTGTGTGTGTGTGTGTGTGTGTGTGTGTGTGTGTGTGTGTGTAAAACAGTGCAACAATGCAGTCAGTGGACCATGAGCAGGGAGAAAGTGTTGGACAGTGGAGGAGCCCCGCAGGCTAAAACTAGAGGCCTCGCTCCCACCTCCCCCAGTCAGTCACGTACCCTTCCTCCACTAACCCTCCTTGCCCTCTAACTCAGGTCCTGGGCAGCCCCTGCTCCCACCGTACCTGTTTCCGTAAGTCCTGAGCCGACCGATGCAGAGCGGGGTGGTGGTGGTGGTTAGCAGCGGGCCCCTTGGCCGCGGAGCCAGGGGAGGACGCCGCTGCCGGGTGGTGCGTGGGAGCCTGCTCCCTCCGGCTGTCAGCCCGCGGGTCACTGTGCTTCTCCTTCCCGGGAGTGGCCTCCTTGCTCTTGTGTTTCTGAACAGGTTCCTTCTCCCGTGATGACCTGCTGGAACCATTGAACACTAGAAGGAAGGAGAGAATGAGAGAACCAGGTCAGGTCACGGTGTAGGAGAGGTTCCCTCGTGGCTTGACGAGGTTGTGGTGGGGATGGTGACAGCGTGGACATCAGCAAGCTGAGCACTTGGGAGCAGTCCAGGATTCACCATCATCTCCAGCCTATTCCGAACGAGAGAGATGGGCTACAGAGGGCCAGAGCTATAGCACAGTGGGTAGGGTAGGCCTTGGAAACGGCTGACCCAGGTTTGATCCCCGGCATCCTACATGATTTCCAGAGCCCAACCAGGAGTGATTCCTGAGTGCAGAGCCACGAGTAAGCCCTGAGCACGGCCAGGCATGGTGTGACTCCAAAACCCAAAACCAAATAAAAAGAAAATGTGGTATGAGGTGGTCAGCTGTGGTATTGAAACTATAGGCAGAGGAAGTCATCATGAACAATATTATAAATCCCAGAAACAGTAATAAAGTTCCAAGAAAAAGTCTTAACCAGCCCTTTCCCTGCAAGCAAACTGACCGAGCAGCCATAACCCAAGGCAACGTCCACCAAACACAGGCACATCTCTGCACCGAGGAGTAGAGATAACACAGACACTCCAACAGGGGACATGGGCTCATGTTCATACTCAACAGTCAGGAACCATGAGGTTGTGCGTTCCTGGACCAGCAGAAGGCACATAGAGAGGAGGTACAGGCAGGGTTCCTGAAGGCCCTGAGCGCCATGAACACACGGTAAGGCACACCCTCAATGCCAGCCCACTCAAAGGAGGGCAATACCTTGCCCTCAGTTCCCCACCACCTGCAAGCTGGCCTGGCTCCTAAGCCCCTCCCCACCCAATCCACCCCATCCTGGCTCCCAGTCCCAGCACCCAAGGTGGCCCTTGCATCATGGCACACAGGAGGCCTTTCCCATTTCTGGCTTAGAGCTGAGGCACCCAAGTCTGTCCCCTGCCCTGATTTACACAGATCTTCTGTGCTGCGGTAAAGACTGGGGCCGGTCCTATAGGACATGATAGTCTGGGCTGCAGAAAAGTTCCACTGGATGCCCTTGGTTTCAGAGAAAATGGAGTTTCAAGTGGTTGGCATTTATTTTATAAGTATCTATGCAGCTGGAAACCATCCATCATACCCACGCTGGCAGTCTCTGTGCTGGCTTTCAAGACAAATGAAAAGTACCGTCCATAAGAAGTCATACCTCAACATGATTAAATACCATGCTGATAACATGAATCCAGAGAATTCTTGACCGTTGGCCGATTTTCTAAGCAAGTGAACACAGCTGACTGGACCGAAATAGGGCACAAGAAGCTGTCTTTTAAAAAGGGGCGGGGGGATTTGGCCAGAGCCATAGCACAATGAGGGGGGCATTTGCCTTGCACGCAGCCGACCTGGGTTCAAGCCCCAGAATCCCACGTGGTCCTCCCAGACTGCCAGGAGTGATTTCAGAGCATGGAACCAGGAGTAACCCCTGAGTGCCACCGGGTGTGGTCCCAAAACAAACAAACAAGCAGAAGGGGGGGGGGGTTTTGCTCACAAATTCTAGGGTTGTATTCAGCCGTGACTTGGTGGTCAAGTATATGCTTTGCATGCATGAGAGTTTGCTCGCTATCCACCACTATTATAATCCTCTGGCGTCTTAGACTAGTGCTTGCCACAAAGAAGGGCCCAGGTCCGTTTTCATGTCTCTGCTCAGTTACAGTCGGTCCCAGGTATGTGGCTGAAATGAATAAGGACGTGGCTGGCAAGTGTGAGACCTCAGGTTCCATCCCAAGCAGTGGGTGCCTCCAGCCTCACAGGGCATAAGCAGCAGGTCAAGGACCACCAGGAGTGGTACCTAAAGCAAGGAAAAAACTCCACAGGTGTGCTCCCTTTGTCATACTGTAAATTCAGCAGCTTACTTCCCAGCCTTGTCTGGTTTTTCTTTTTTCTTTTTGGTTTTTGGGCCACACTTAATGATGCTCAGGGATTACTCCTGGCTCTGTGCTCAGAAATCACCCCTGGTTGGGGGGCCATATATGGTTTGTCCTGAGTCAGCCGTGTGCAAGGCAAACGCCCTACTGCCTGTGCCATTGCTCCAGCCCTTGTCCGGTTTTCTTTTTTTTTTTTTTTGGTTTTTGGGCCACACCCGGCGATGCTCAGGGGTTACTCCTGGCTGTCTGCTCAGAAATAGCTCCTGGCAGGCACGGGGGACCATATGGGACACCGGGATTCGAACCAACCACCTTAGGTCCTGGATCGGCTGCTTGCAAGGCAAACGCCGCTGTGCTCTCTCTCCGGGCCCCCTTGTCCGGTTTTCAACTAGTCCAAATGATTTGGCTTCTGGCTTTCACATCCATACACTGTGCTTCTGTAGGAGGAGGTGTGGGCTACCACTGCCCGCCTTAAAGGACCATGTCAGACAACTCAGTCACCCAGTGTCTGCAGTCTCCTCTTATCTCTGCCCTCTGGGACACAGCATGATAAAAGGCTTAAATAGTCACAACAGGGAAGTCCAAGGGCAAAGATGTGCCCAGCAGGCCGTTTACATAAAATGGGGCCACACTGGTCTCCTCTGACCGTTGACCGTGGTGTGTGTGTGTGTGTGTGTGTGTGTGTGTGTGTGTGTGTGTATACAATCCAGCACATGCCAGTCCAATCAGCCACCGGCCCCTGGGAGGACCTGAAGAAGCTGCAATAAGTATGGTATTTTCCTTGCACAAGGCCAACCTAAGTTCTATTCCCAGAACTACTTATGGTCCCTCATATACCTCTGAGTGCAGAGCCAGAAGTAAGCTCTGAATACTGCTGGGTGTGGCTTCAAAACAAGACAAAAATATCAAGACAACTCTGAGTGCTGATTTCTTTTTTTTTTTTTTTTTTTTGGTTTTTGGGCCACACCCGGCAGTGCTCAGGGGTTACTCCTGGCTCTCTGCTCAGAAACAGCTCCTGGCAGGCACGGGGGACCATATGGGACACCGGGATTCGAACCAACCACCTTTGGTCCTGGATCGGCTGCTTGCAAGGCAAATGCCGCTGTGCTATCTCTCCGGGCCCCTGAGTGCTGATTTCTGAGCTGAAAACTCAGGGATCATCTTAAGAATGAGCAGGCAGTTTCCCCCCACCCATCCTTCCGGAAGCCTCCACATTTACAGGTACGTCTTACAACCACCTCCATGTCAGCTCCTCCTCAGATCCTGAAATTCCCGAAGCACTCAGCCACATATGCAGCCACATGACACCTCACTTTTTCAATACGTCACCCCAGTAGGAACTCACCAAATGAGATGTCAAGGTAGCAGAGAAGCTACCTAAGGTCAACAAACAAAACCAGTAATACCAAAACTCAATTAACAACAGGCAGCTTAGGAAACCTTTAGACAATGACTTAATGACCCTATTTTGAGAAAGAACTCTTTTTCAGAAATCTTCTTTTACTAAAGTTTTTCTGGCGAGTGGTGGTGGTAATAATTTATCACCATTTCATTGTAACAAGCAATATAAAGCAAATTATTTCATGCCTGACATGGCGGCAATTTCGGGGGTGGGTGGGAATCTGGGGACAATAGTGGAGAAAATTTTATACTGACAGTGGGGTTGGTATTGGAACATGAAATGTCAGAAACAACTAAATTATGAGCATCTGTGTACACATGTGTTTAAATAAAGTGACAATTATTTTTGTTTGTTTTTGGACAAAGTTCAGGGGTTATTCCTAGCTCTGTGCTCAGGAATCACTCCTGGCAGTGCTCAGTGGACCATAAGAGATGCCGAAGATCGAACACAATTTGGTTGTGTGCAAGACAGATGCAGTCTTCATTGTGCTATAGCTCTGGCCCCCATAAAGAAATAACATATATTTTTCTTCTTTTTGTTTGTTTGTTTGTTTGTTTTTCGGGTCACACCACTCAGGCTCGGGGGTTACTCCTGGCTCTATGCTCAGAAATCGCCCCCAGCAGGCTGGAGGACCATATGGGATGCTGAGATCTGAACCACCATCCTTCTGCATGCAAGGCAAATGCCCTTCCTCCATGCTATCTCTCTGGCTCCCAAGAAATAACATATTTTTAAGAACTCAAGTGGCATCATTTAAATGGGTGTTTCCTATGTGAATTGAATTTCAATAAAACTTGGAGGGGAGGAGTGGGTAAAGCTGGAGCTAATCAAAGCCATGGAAACAACCACACTACCAATTATTACCAGTTACTACAGGTTTCTAAGTGCCAGTTGCACTTCACAAAGCAGTACAGATGGCCGCCTTCCGTGCATTTAAACCCAGGGACACACACTATTGTGCACACCGGAGATGACACTGCAAACACTCTCCCGCACACTGAACAGGGGCCCATCTCCCACGGACTAGCTTGGGCAGGATGCAGAAGTGGTACCAGCCCAGCTTTATCTGAAATGTCACTTTACCTGAAGGAAGAAATGGGGCAGTTATTTGCCTCAAAAATGAATCAAGCCCGTCAAGGAAAATAACTCGTTTTTGCCGCGAGTCACACAATTTTCAGCAAAACTGAGAATTTTAGGGAAATGTGGGTTGGCCACAGGGAACCTGCCCGTCTGGTCTGGAAAGATCCGGGGTCTGACTTGAGCATCTCGGATTGTGTGAGGGAAGCTACCTGAGTAGATGCAATCACCCTTTTCTCCCTGAGCAGCCCCAAGACAGAAGAGCTGTCTGTGCCGCAGCACCACTTACAAGTGGAAGCAAGTGAGGGCTTCAGAGCCTAGGAACAATGGCCTCGCCCTTGGGACAGGGTGAGGTAGTCTCGAAAACAATCTCCAAGTTCATCTCAGGCCAGCTTCTTAGGTCTTCCTCATCACTGCCCCTCCAAGGACAGCTGCAACAATAGCAGAAGTGAACTTCCTGCATGCCAAGCAGGGGAAAGGGTCCCAGAAATGGGAACCAGCCCTTGCTCTCACCACTATCCTTTGGGGTTTGGGATCTAGTTACCTACTGTGCATAAAACTGTTGTGTTCAGAAGTACCCCTGGCCCTCAAAGGCCCACCGAGCAAGGGGACTCTTAAGTTTTGTTTGGGGGAGGGAGGTATTTTTATTTTTGGCCACACACATCGGTATTCAGGGATTACTCCTGGCTCTGCACTCAAGAATCTCTCCTGGCAGGCTCAAGGGACCACATGGGATGCTGGGGGGTGCAGGACAAATGCCCTACTTGCTATACTATCATTGCACTGATGCCTGGGGGGGGGGGGGGAGTCGATGACCTTTTTTAAAGGAATCATTGTTTTTTTATTTCAACAAAGAAAAACTCCATAAAGAAGCAGAAGGTAGGGCATTTGCCTTGCATGCAGCCAACCCAGGCCCGACAGTGGTTGGATTTCCGGCATCCCATATGGTCCCTCGTGCCTGCCAGGAGCGATTTCTGAGCACAGAGCCAGGAGTAACCCCTGAGCACCACTGGGTGTGACAAACACAAACAACAAAACAAACACAGAGCAGATCAAGATGCCAAATGCCTCCCTGGAGTCAATCTCTCTGCAGGCTACAACTAAAGATTCCACGGAGCCTAATGGCCAAGTTCTATGACAGCACAGAGCCTCCAAGCACATGCTCAGAGGGAAGAAAGAGGAGGGGAGGGCCGGGTGACCAGTAGGAGTCAGACAAGGTTTATTTTGTACACAACAGCTCATTAATTTTAAGCATTGTGGGAACCTGCCAGTTTGAACCCTCCAAGTAATTATCTTTTGTCTTAATTTGTAAGATTCTCTCGGAGAGAAGTGAAATGGAAAGGGGAAAAAAAAATATATCACTCTCACAGAGAAAACTGCGCCCCGTGAACACAAGAGGCACGGGGAGAAAAAGAAAAAAAGTTAGATGTAAAGCATCGTCTCTTTACTCTGTCCCCAATTAAAAGGAATAATTGGACTAGTTTCTTTAAGGAGAGGGAGGAAAAAAGCACTTACCACTGTAAACCAGATTAGGAAATTGTATTGTACTCTGGTACAAATAGCTCTGCATTAATGAGCAGAGATAAATGTATTGATTTGGATTCGCAAACTATGGAAGTTAAATGGCCTATAGACCAGTGTTTTCACACCAGGGCAAGCAAAATCTTTAAATCCAAAGGCTGATACTTTCATTCTGGGCTGTTCCGGACCAAGATGTTTCTCCAAAGGGATGGAAAGGAAATGAACTGGAGCGGTTGCTTTAGATACGTCACAGATAGGGAGGAGCCAGAGTGATAGATAACACAGTGGGTAGGGTGTTTGCCTTGCACATGGCTGACCTCAGATAGACCCAGGTTCAATCCCCAGTATCCCATCTGGTCCCCCAAGTCTGCCAGGAGCATCTTCTGAGCGCAGAGCCAGGAGCAACCCCTGAGCGCCGCTGGGTGTGGCCCAAAAACAAAAACAATAAATAAAAAGAAAGAAACATCACAGACAGCAACTCCGTGGTTCTGAAGGTACAGTTAGGGAGCGAGGGTGGGTGAGGGTTCCTGGGGTGTCGAGGTGACTTCATGTCCCCTTTAGCTCTGAGCACAGTGAGGGCAACTGAGATTCCTGCAGAGACCTATGAGGCCCTGTCTGGGCTGCTCAGAGGTCATTTTTTGTTTGTTTGGAAGCCATACCTGGTGATGCTCAGGGTTATTCCCGGCTCTGTGCTCAGTAATCACTTTTGTTGTTGCTTGATGGACCATATGAGATGTCAGGGATCAAACCAGGAACAGCTGTTTGCAAGGCAAGTGCCTTCCCTGCTATGCTCTCTCTCTGGCCTCTAGGCCAGAAGGGTCTTTCATAAAATGCTTCTCCCAAAAACTGGAACAACAGAACAGCGGGTAGTGCACTTGCCTTGCACATGCCAATCCATGTTCGTTTCTGGGCACCCCAAATGTGGTTTGTTATTGAATCCTGTGGCTCAAGAACAAACTTAAAATGCAAAAGAACTGTTTGCTCCAGACCCAGCTTCCTGGAGACAGGGAAACTGGCCTGTGATTTCGACTCCTCAAACACATCTGATGTCCATTCCCCTGAATGAACCAGCAGCTACTTCCTCCTATTTGTGTTCCAGAAATTGCCAAAGCCCTTAAATTACAACCTGTGCAGTGCTTTGTTCTCTTCAGAAGGAGGAGTCATGCAAACCTAAGAAGGTATATTTTTTGTTGTTGGTTTGCTTTTTGTTTGGGGCCCACCCCTGGCTGTGCTGAAACTGGTGAACAAAGAAACAAATTCGGCAAGGAAAGTGCCTGACTGGTGTAAATCTCTCTAGCCCCAGTTGATCTGGCTTGCAGAGGGTCAAAACAATAATATATATGGTGGGTAGGGCACTTATATGCCTTGCACACGCTGACCTGGGTTTAATCCCTGACACCACATATGGTCCTTGGAACCCTGCTAGAAAAGATCCTTGAAAGCAGAACTAGGAGTAATCACTGAGCTTTGCAGGATGTGGCTCAAAAAATAAAACAAAACAAATAAATTTAAAAAATTTGTTTTCAGTGTTTGGACCACACCTGGTGATGCTCAGGGGTTACTCCTGGCTATGTATTCAGAAATCGCTCCAGACTTAGGGGACCATATGGGACTCCAGGGGATGGAACCGCAGTCCATCCTGGGTGCAAGGCAAATACCCTAACACTTGCGCCACTGCTTGTGCCCCATAAATAAATGATTTTTTAAAAAAAGATATAGCACATTGGTGAAGGCGTCACTAGACAAAAACCTGGCTAATTCTCTTGCCCACCTGCCCCTGTGCTTCCTGTCACCCCATTCCCTGCAGAGCCAGAAAAACCTGCCCACCTCATCACTCCTGGGGAAAAGGTACCTCCTATAAAAACAGGAGAATTCTCACGGTTTCAGTGGCTGAGGAGGAAAGAGCTCTGCTTGGCACCTATCTCCGGCAAGGACGGATGTCTGACCCACACTGATGAGAATTCAAAGACTTTGCCTCCCCCCAAAAAACACAGAGCAAGTCATTCCAGAGAGCTGGGTTCGGTGACCCCCTAGCAAATCCCAAGAACAAGGAGGTGAGAAAGACCCAGAATAGCTCCACCAAAGGGCATCAAAGTGACGGCCTCCCTGTCCCACCCCAAAACAAACTGAAGGGACCAATAAAAAATTAAGGAGGCTCGCTGGAAAAGGAGCAGAATGTGCTGCAGAAGGCAGAGAGACACTTGCCAAGTCTGTGATCTCTCGCCAGATATTTAAATGTAAGCTTCGTGTTAGTACAAGGCGTCCGGACTCGGGGAAGACAAGACTCCATCAACTGGCTGGCACGGAATCCCCATTACTGCATAAAAGCCGCACTTGCTCCCTGGAGCCAGTTCAACATTGAGTCACTATTGTCTGAAAACAATGGAGTGTCTGCCAGCCTGTGCCAATGGCTCACGGGGATGTCAATGGCGCAGGGGTGAGTGCTGTAACCTGGGCTGCCCTCGGCAAAAGCAGCGCCATGGACGTAGCTGTGATCCTCCCAGGGCCAATGGGGAGAGCAGCAGGGGGTGTTGGTCTGCCAAGGACCCCTGAATCTAGCAGCTTTGAGCAAACACGGAATATCCAGTGCCTGAGATCCCAGAGACGAGCCGTGGTCCCAACTGCAACTGCATAGACAAGTGCCCCTGACTGTGCCCTGTGAAGTGGCCAACAGGTACAACCTCCTCATAGTTGGGTGACACAGACACAGACACAAACCAATCAGGTTGCAGAAATCTAGGACGAGACTTTTTAAGTGGGAAGAACTGGCAGGGGACAGGGAGAAGGGCAGATGGCGTTCAGGTCTGTTTCTGGCTCTGTGCTCCGGAGTAAGCACTGGCAGAGGTCAGGGGAACATTTGGATGGAACCAGGGTTCCTCACCTCCTTGCCCTAGTACTTTCTCTCCTTGATGTTTTGGGGCCATACCTAGAGGTACTCAGGGCTTACTCCTGGTTTTGTGCTCAAAAAATTACAAGCAATGCCAAAGGCTGAATCCGGGTCAACTATAAGCAAGTACCTTCTCTTGTACTAACTCTCCAGGTAAAAACTTAATTTTTAAAGCACTTTCCTTTCCCACATAAAGATTTGAATTCTCTTAAGTTCTAAAATTATTTTTTTACCAGGCTGCTTGCCCCTGTTCTGAGCAAGACCTAAAGATGCTTAGAATATATTAAAATAAAATAAAAAGAACAATGGGTTAGGACTGGATAGGACAGTAGGTAGAATGCTTAACTTGCATGTAGCTGACCTGGATTCAATTCCCAGCATCCCAAATAACAACCTCCCCCCCACCCAAACCATCAGGAATAATTACTGAGCGCAGAGCCAGGAGTTCCCCACAAACTATCACTAAATATGGCCTAAAAGCAAACAAAAAGAATCTATTATGGACAAAGTGTGAAATAACTTGCATTTTCACTGGTAAGGTAAAATACCATGGAAACACATTTCCTAATAACTTGCAATATTAAAGTAGAAAGGGGCATGTGAACTTTATGTGAATAAAGGTCAGGGCAACAGAAAGACCATTAATCAGGATAAAGGGTTTTTGTCACTGAAAAATGGCTTCTCGGGCCCCTTGGCCCCCAGAGAAGCTGAGAATGGGAGGAAAAGCCACTAGGAGCTGGCGAGGGTGTCACGTAGGTAGGCAGGAAGGAATCCGCATTCTCCCACGTGCCTAAAGAGGGGTCCAGAGGTGGAGCAGCTGGACGAGTGATCTTGGGGGATGGCAGGCAGGATAGCTGGACGGATTCCCTACTCTATCACTCTCAAGAAAGAAGACAGAACACAGACCCATGGGCCATACTCAGGAGGGGCCACATGTTAACACTTGAGGAATAAATGAAGTGTTTCCTCACTGGGGACTTCATAACATCCCTGAATTCCAAGAAGATGAATTCAGTTGGGCCCGTCATGTGTGAAGCCAGTGAAAGGCTTCCAGCCAACCTCTGGATGAACAAAGCGTCACACAACAGGAGCAAGATAACTTGGAGATAAATAAATGTGTAGAGACTCAAAGGAAAAGGCATGAGGCCCTGTTCCCCAGTTTCTCCATCTCCCCCCAACACGGACTCCCAGGCAAGATTTCCGGAAACACCCCATAGATGCTGGATGGGGTGGGATGACTTCTTAAGGATAGTAAGCACACCCCACACACACAAAAAAAGGCCAAAATATGTGACAGCCAAGGTAACTAAGATAATGGATAGAAAGTTCTGGAAGCTAAGGTATTATACTGTTTCTTCAGAACTACAGGACACCCTGGTCAGGCATGGTGGAACAGTCAGACTCATCTGGAAAGGCCCCTAAGTGTGTGTCTCTTGTTTATCCTCCCAGGTTTTCATTTATCTTCAATAGGCAACAACCCAGCACCTTACCCAGCTAATGGACTCGCCTTATTCCTAGATCAGCGGCAGCTTCCAATGTGTTCATCTGCCCTACAAGAACTACCATGCCTGTTGAGGTTCCATTGGGCCCATCCTCATCACTACTTGCTCACTAGGAAAGTCCTGGGGTCAGGGGCCTATCCCAGCGAGGAAAGCACCTCTAGAGGCAATGTCCTAGTCCAAAGACACCTGCAGTTAGGAAGATACATCTCCAAGCCAGCTGTCGCTATGATTAGCAGGAGGACCTGGCCACAGTCCAGTGGGACAAAACTTAAAGGAGAAGAGGGTGCAGATGACCTTCTGGCCATATTGTCCACTCAACACTCACATTGGTGACTGTGGTCTCTTAGCGATGGGTGCCAGGGATGCCCTTCTGCAGAGCTGTCAACCCAATAAACAATCAAATACCATTTCCACTGGCATCCTGGGCTATGATTATTGATTTCGAGGTCATCAGCCCAAGACTCCTTGGAACCTCCCAGGCTGTCATGGATGCTTTCTTTCAGCTGCAAAGTGTCCTAATGTGTATGAATCCATTTAGGACATACACAACTCTCAGACAGGAACAGATGATTATTATTTCTATTTTGTCCTTTTTTAAAGCTAAAACAACCAAGGCACCGAAAGTTTGCCTGAGCTTGTGGCATAAACGGGAGATAAGTGTTGGCAGCAGGCCCTGAACCACTATGCCAGTATGGCCGTGGTACATGGATATGAACCTGATTCCACGGGCCCTTCTGCTATTAGCAACACACCCAAAGCCCACAGCCCAAGATTCAGAAGTTCCATTTGCCTCAACAGGAAAAAAGAAGAGTTGCCAAAAATCCGTAAAACTGGGGTGAAGAAGGCATCATGTGGAAATGACAAAGAGAGAAAGAAAAATTGCTCACAGCATCCTCTTCAATGCACAGAGCATAAGGTTTTGGGGAGTCTCCCACTAGCTCCAACAAACTCTCCACACCCAGAAGGCTAGGCACACCTCAAATACACCCACAGAGGGGATTGGGGCGATAGTTCAGTGGGTAAAGCATTTGCCTTGCAGGTGGCTGAATTGAATGGGAATTCAATTCCCCAGTTCCCCAAGCCCAGTAGGAGTGATTGTAGAGTGCAGAGCCAGGAACAGGCCCTGTGAACTGCTGGGTGTGGCCCCCAAACCAAAATAAAAACAAAACTAAAATCCACATAACAGAAATGCCGTGAACTCAGCTGAACCATCGCTTTTTTTGGCTTTAGTACAAGATGCCCCTGGTGCGACTCCAAAAGCAATTAAATCATTCCAGCTGGGAGTCCAATGACATATTGTTTAAAACGTCTTCTGAGAAATGTCCCTTTTCAGGAAAAGATAGAACAGCGGAGATCGGAGATCGTTTCATGAATGCAAACAACCCCTGGAACATCTTCCAAGCCCTTTGCTTGGCTGCTTTGAGCAATGAATTCTTTCTTTCCCAAGCAGCTCTGCGAAGGATAACAGAAACCTCACCACGGTGACAACACCGAGGAAAACCCGAGTCCAATTCATTCCGAACAAATGTGCTAATTCTTCTTGTCTACCTCTCTTATCCCGACTGAGAAAAAATAGGATTAACCGCTTCTAAGAATCTCTCTTTTTTTTTTTTCTTTTAAAGTCATTTCAAATATCAACTTGTAACGTAAATAACCGAAGAGCAGGGCTTTGATTGTGCCTTTCTGTTTCCAAACAACGATGACCTCAGGCCTCTATTTCTGGGATCATCTGAGGCTCTGTATATCCAAGTATTTTGGAAACTCTGAGGAGCTATCAAAATAGAAACTGCTGGAGACACAGCTGTGGTAACCGCATCTGAGAGTTATCTTGGGATAAGTCTAAGGAGCTCAGTGCACGAAGAAGGACCGAGAACATTCACATGTCCTGCGCAGGAGACAGAGTTCAGACTGATGTTACTGCATACATTGCCAGCTGGGCAAACGGGAGTAGCAGTGGGTTAGGGATGACCCCCCATGCCCTGCCCT
Organism: Suncus etruscus; assembly: GCF_024139225.1. Classification (NCBI taxonomy): domain Eukaryota; kingdom Metazoa; phylum Chordata; class Mammalia; order Eulipotyphla; family Soricidae; genus Suncus; species Suncus etruscus. The sequence continues at coordinate 45,164,027 of NC_064865.1, read as the reverse complement.
AAAGTTCAGAAATCTTCTTTTCTGATGGACAAACCCACACCCCGAAACACACACACACAATCACACACACTTGCAACCTTTCTTGGGCTGGTGCATCAGGAAGAAATGCCTACAGAAAGCAGATCACCACAGTGGTTTTGAGTTCTAGCTTAAAAGACAATTAGCCCTTGGGCATGCAGGCTGAGTCAGTAGTTTCCTATGCATAGAAGCTCTAGCCTTTCCATGGGAGAGGGTATATTCTTCACACTCATCCTTCCAGCATACCGTGAAGGGCCAAGGACCACATGCCGGCCAGAGTGATGTTGTCCTGAGAAACCTAAGAAAGCAGCTGTCAGCCACATAGCCTGACCAGCGCCCACCACTACAATCATCATACCTCTTTGGATGCACACGTCTCTCTCAGCCAAACCAGATGTGGCAAGGACATGGAGGAGTTCATACAAGTCTGGATTTGGCTCAGCGAGGAAGCAGAAGGCAGGCAGAGACAAAAGGGGGTAGGGTAGGTGTCCCTCATCAGAGCAGGAGAAGCACAAAGGACAGGAGCATTAGGTCCCCTATCTCACTGGGCCAGCATTACACCCTCGGGTCCTCTAAGTCTCTAGAAGTGGCAAGGCCAGAAGCCAGCTACGAGACTAGCGGTGCCTTTGCAACCTTGTTTCTCAAACCTTTAGAGGGTTATCCTGGGGCCTTCAAACTAAGCCAGGGTGCTGGGGAAGCCCAGATAAATCCAGGTAAGCCCCATCCTGCCAGCAACGTCAGAATGGGAGAGAGGATGAGGGAGAAAGTCAAGATCACAGAGCCAAGGAGCAAGAGGACCAGGCTCTCACCTGCACACAGCAGCTTCGTTCTGATCACTGGCATCCTGTATGGTACATGGATGCCCCAACCACGAGTGATCCTTGGGCAGGCACAGACCCATATTAAGCCCTGAGCACAGCCAGGAGTGGCCCCAAACTGAAGTTTTGATGAATCAGGAATGGCAATGCCCACCATCTAGTCCTCCAACCCAGAAAGCAAAGTCACTTAAAGGCCTTAACCCAGGAGACAGGTGTCACTAGGCAGTAAACAAACTCCACTTCTTACAATGTGTCAGACAGCAAGAAAATCCCCAAAGGAGAAGCAAATGACTTCCTAATTCCAGTAATTTAGTCCACTCACACAGGAACCATTCCTCTTGGCAAAATCTAAGTATTTTCAAGAATTCAAGAATGGTCTATGCATTTAGGCTAATGCAGGTATTTGGAGCTATAGAAATATGTCCCTTCCAGGACACCAAATGATGCCACTAGATCAATGTAAAACTTTTTCCTTGACCTGGAAACCCCGTGGTTCCCTAGTGCCCCTGACAGTCCCTCAGTGGCACTGCTCGCCCACTGTGTCCTCCAGGCTCTGCCCTGCTACTGGGTCTCACCCGCGAACTGACAGAGACAGAGTGAAGCAGTCAGATTCACACAAAGATGCATTTTCACAGGATGTCGAGTGAACCTGTTAGCTCAAACAAGCTGAGGAAAGACGGGAGTCGGGCTCCAAATGAAACCCAGACCAGCTCACCTCCAGGACTGAGCGTCCATCCATCCCCATGCCCAGGAACCCACACTGATGAGACAGATGTTGATCATCTGAGCCACAGAGAGGTGTCTAAATTCTTTTGTTGTTGTTGTTGTTAGTTTTGGGGTCATACTGGTTGATGCTCAGTGTTATCCAGTGCTGCACTGAGGAATCATTCCTAGAGATGCTCAGGGGACCATATGGGATACCAGAGATGGAACCCAGGTCCCAGTTCCAGCTGCCATGCAAAGCAAAAGCCCTACCAGCTGTACTATCACTCTGGAACCTAAATTCACTTTTATCCTTTATTCATCTACACTGAATTCACCTTCAACAACAAAAATTTGAAAACTCGAGCCTTCTAACAGTGATGAAGATAGAGACAGAAAGACAGACACAAGCCTCCCTTTGGGTTCAGAACTCTCCAGGCTACATCTTCTTCAGCCAGCCCCTGACCCCCATGACAAATGCCCAGTTCATCCTCTGCAGTTCTTGCTTTCTCCCATCAATGCAAAGTCAGATCATCAGGCCCTCAACTACCTCAAATGCTATCCCTTCCTGACTTCAGCACTCTCCCCTTCTCCGCCTTCCTTCTCTCATCCTTGCTGCCGGCACAACCCTCTCCTCAGCTGCAGAGAATGGACCACCTTAACTTCACAAAGCTGCCTGCAGTGGTCTGTCCCAGAGTATCTGCTCAGCTGCAGCCTCCAGCCTGTCACCCACTGACATTTGGAGGACTCGGGGTATGTCCTGTCCACAAAATGCAAGGCAATTACTTGATTTCCTATACTAAGTTTCCTTCCAACGAGAGCTCCACCTGCTAAAAAAAGTCACAGTAAGGAGAAAGATCTGGAAAGTTCTACTAACTTACTTTTTTTTTTTTTTTTTTTGGTTTTTGGGCCACACCCGTTTGACGCTCAGGGTTTACTCCTGGCTATGCGCTCAGAAATCGCCCCTGGCTTGGGGGGACCATATGGGATGCCGGGGATCGAACCGAGGTCCGTCCTACGCTAGCGCTTGCAAGGCAGACACCTTACCTCTAGCGCCACCTTCCCGGCCCCACTAACTTACTTTTTTGAGGAGCGCCAAACCCGGTGGTGCTCAGGACTTACTCTTGATTTTGCATTAAAGGACCACTACTGATTAGGGATCGGGGAACCTCCTGGGATGCTAGGATCAAATCCAGGTGTTTATACATTTTCTTTTTTATTTGTTTGGTTGGTTAATTTTGGACCACACCTGGTAGTGTTCGGGGGTTACTCCTTGCTCTGCACTCAGAAATTACAACTGGCAGGCTCAGGGGGCCACATGGGATGCCAGGGATTGAACCCGGGTCAACACGTGCAAGGCAAACACCTTCCCTGCTGTCTGAATGCTCTGGCCCCATTTCTGAACATTTGTTAACTATTCCCATTCACAGGCCCATGAATAGGCCCACTTCCAATGCTAGTATCCACAGCATATAGGGAATGGCCATCGCCCTCACAGCCCAATCTTTTTTTCCTTTATTTTTATTGATTGATTGACTGGTTGGTTGGTTGGTTGGTTGGTTGGTTGGTTGGTTGGTTGGTTGGTTGGTTGGTTACTGGACCACACCAAGTGTTGCTCAGGGGTTACTCCTGGCTCTGAACTCAGAAATCACTCCTGTCAGACTGGAGGACCATAAGGATACCGGGAATCAAACGGGGTCCCTCCCGAGTCGGCCACATGCAAGGAAAATAAATGCCCCTCTGCTGTGCTATCTCTCTGGCCCCAGCCGAATAATATCTAACCTCACTCTGACCAGCTATTTATCTAGACACATACGCTTGGACCATGGGGTATGAATCTCTTCAGACTCTGAAAACTTGGTACCCAGAAAGTTTCCAGACCTGGGTGTCCATCACCAAGAAAACAGGCCCCACGACTTTTGTCCCAGAGAGCATCTCTTTCCGCTCTGACCCAAGGACCACCCCACCACTCCAGTGCACCTACCATGCCCGTTATGAACATGCTTATGGGCTTTCCCTTTCCTGGGGGTTGACTGGCATGAAGATGAAGCGTTGTTGGAGGTGGTTTTGACGTCTTCCGTCTCATCATCTTCCTCCTCGACGTCCTCCTCGTCCTGAGAGCTTCCAAAATACACCATGCTGTTGGGCAGCGCAGGAGAACCTTCGGGAAAGGAGAAGTAGGCTCAGTCAGCACCAGTGGAGGAACCCACCTAGGGCCCGTCTAGGAAGAACACATCAAGTGGTTTCAGCTCGACTGCTATTTTTCATTCATTTTACAGAGATCCTCCCCGGAAACAGAACTCCATCTGTGTTCCCTTAACACATTTCCAGCAAAATTCCCCCAGCAGGGAATGATGACGCTGTTCTCCCCCAAACCTCACAAATCAAACCACTTCAAATCGGAATGGTTCTTGGGAGGGGAGGAACGGTGTGTGGGACAGGGACAGGCCGCAGAGACGGAACTGAACAAGAAAGGAGACAAATTGATAAAATCAAAACATCTACCCACAGTGGCAAGGAAGGGGAACCGGGGCTGTGTTTAACTTAGTGGATTAAAAATCGGGAGCTGAAGCCAATTTGAAAAGTAAGACCAGCAGTGTGAAGCAAAGTGTAAAACCAGAGCCTAGCAGTTTCTTCTGTAAGATACATGCACTCAAATGAGAGGAAATGACAGGCACGGATTGGCCCCAAAATCAAAATTTATTCAGAAAAGGCTTTTGACATGGTGATCAGGTCAACAGCATATAAATTAAAAATAACTTCCTACCTAATATTAAAATTGATGTTAAAAAAAATAAACTTAGGGCTAGAGCAAGAGTATAGTGGATAAGACTTTTTTGCCTTGCACCTGCCAACCTACGCCAACCCTGGCACTCCTTATGGTTCCCACAAGCCTACCAGGAAGGATCCTTAAGCACAGAACCAGGAGTAAGTCCTGAGTGCTCCCAGATATAGTCCAAAAACTAAAAGGAAAAATAAGAAAAAAAAGGGGCAAGGGTGATAGTACAAAAGGTAAAAAGCTTACCCTGCACACAGCTGACCTAAATTCAATCAACAACATCCCATATGGTTCCCAAGTCCATCAGGAGTGATTGATAGAACCAGAAGTAACACCTAAGCACCACCAGGTATGGCCCCCAAAACCAACTAACCAAAAAGTTCCCCTCGTAGAAAAACAGTCATCCCTGAATGTTCTTACACCTTGATGTACCATGCTTGCATTTCTGAATTTACGATATAGTAATCACATCCAAAAAAAATTGAGGGTGGGTGGAGAGAGAAGATGTCTGGAGGGCATCTGGTGACTGTCCCAACAGTGTAATTAAGAAACCCTACTTTGGGCCCGGAGAGATAGCACAGCGGTGTTTGCCTTGCAAGCAGCCGATCCAGGACCTAAGGTTGTTGGTTCGAATCCCGGTGTCCCATATGGTCCCCTGTGCCTGCCAGGAGTAATTTCTGAGCATGGAGCCAGGAGTAGCCCCTGAGCACTGCCGGATGTGACCCAAAAACCACACACACACACACACACACACACACACACACACACACACACACACACACACACACTCACACACACACACCCCAAAGAAACCCTACCTTGAGCATCAAAGAAAGGTAAAATTTATAACTCAGGATCCGTCTTTCCTGTCAAGTAATAACATTCCAATTGTCATTGTCATTGACAATCCAATTGTACTGGGAGCAGAGATGAGTGAAATTCAAAGATCATTTTTTAGCCCCCTCAATCCTTGCCTCCCTCTAGCAGGAGTCTAGCCTCTTAAGTATTTGGGAGAAAGCTTTCACCAAGTGGCAGAAGCGCTAAGAAAAGTAAAACCCATTTCTTCTCTTGCCCAAGAGCCTGTAAAGGAGTGAATGCCATCCATGTCACAACCACCAGGCCTGAACTGGCTCTCGGTCCCCAAATGAGACTCAGAGCACCGCACTCAATTACAGTCATCACTGCCTAGAGCCCCCCAGAGACCCTTAGGTGTCCACCTCCCAGAACAAGGTGCCCACCTCCCAGAAAGTCAAGCCATTGTCTGGGGGTCAGCAGACACAGCTGCCAGCAGTAGACCCACTCTCTGGATGGGGTACAGGTATCAAAGGAAAGAAAGTGGCCTTAGGGATGCTCAGCAAACAGGGGACTAGAATGACCCTTTGAAAAAAATCATCCCTTCTGGGTTTCTTTTTTTTTTTTCGTTTGTTTGGGTTTGGTTTTCGGGCCACACTCGGTGCATTCAGGGATTACTTCTGGCTCTGCGCTCGGAAATCACTCTTGGCAGGCTTGAGGGACCATGTGGGATGGCAGAAACCGAACCCGGATCCGTCCTGAGTCAGTGTGTGCAAGGCAAACGCCCTATCGCTACGCTACCCTCTGGTTATTTACTTATTTTTAATGGAGATCATATTAGCTGATACAACTACGTGTGTTTTAGGGGTACAGTTTATGTCCCTTTAATATCCATGGTACCACAACATAACCATCACCCACCAGAGAACCAATCACAACCCCCTCACCAGATGCCACTGAACCCTCTTTCTAACTGGATCCCCTAGAAGGATACAACACTTCATACTATTTCACACTGGGATTAGTGCTCCACACACGTAGTATGGAATGACAAAAGGGCCATGACCCGTCGTGGGCCACAACCCATGATCAAAACGCATGTGGAGTCCACAGAGGCCAAGACTCTGAAAGGTGATAAAGAGAAGACCCTTATTGGGGTCTTCAGTATTCAGTATTATTCAGTATTCAGGGATTATTCCTGGCTCTGTGCTCAGAAATCATTCCTGGTAGGCTCAGGGGACTATATGAGATGGCAGGGATGGAACCCAGGTCAGCTGCATACAAGGCAAATCCCCTCTTCCTACTGTGCTATCGCTCCAGCTCCAAAGAAGAACATGTTGGGTTTTTTTGTTTTTTGTTTTTTTTTTTTTTGGTTTTTGGGTCACACCCAGCAGCACTCAGGGGTTACTCCTGGCTCTGAAATTGCTCAGAAATTGCTCCTGGCAGGCTCAGGGGACCCTATGGAATGTTGGGATTCGAACCACTGACCTTCTGAATGCAAGGCAAATGCTTTACCTCCATGCTATCTCTCTGGCCCCCAAGAACACGTTAAGTGGTTATGAGAAATGTCAATGAGAGACCGAGTCTGGTAAAGGCAGAGCCGAGCTTTCCGAGGCAGAGACCTGACACAGGTCGTATCTGTCTGCTCAACATTGGGCGAAAGGTGCTGAGAGGACACAGTGCATGGTCAGCATTTGGGATGAGGACAATAATGCGCACTCTGCCTACACAGAAACCAAACAAGCAACAGGTGGACAGCCCGGCTGACCCAGCTGGGCACCAATGGAGAGGGCGTTCCAACAAGGGGCAGCCCCTCTCCACCGTGGGAAGTAAAATGAGTAAAATGAAAATAAGGAGGTCGTCCAAGTCCGCATGCTTTTTGTGTTTGGGGTTTCCTTGTGGTTTGTTTTGCATGTCAGGAACAAAAACCAAGGGTTCCTGTACATGTGTAGCATGTGTTCAACCTGAGTCACCGCCAGAGAAGGCATGACAAACCTCATCCATGGAGGGAAGCAAGGCAGCAATCCCTTCGCAGCCAGAAGACAACCCTGGCCGTGAACCACTTCCAGGTCTCTCTTGTAATCTTGCAAGTCTGCAAATTCTCAAGTCCTGGAAAAGCCGTCCAGGGAAAGGATATGTATATATTGTGAGAGTGAGGTACTGGGGAGTAGGAAAGGCAGGGTCTGTGCTCTGGTGACAAAAGTAAATTTTGTATCTACAGTCTTCTATTAAATTGCAGGCTGATTTTCTCTCCTAATTATTTAAGTGCACTGCAAAAAAAAAAAAATTTTTTTTTAAATCTGAACTTGGATCTGGTAAGTGGAACCGGGAGTACAGCGCATCTGCGCCTTGCCAAAGTCGTATTTCATTACTTTTCAGAATTAGCTGGCAAAGTCTCTGCAATATTTACTGAAGTGAAAACCAAATGTTTTCATCTGGACAAAAATCAAACTGCGGTATGTTACAACCACAACAGAAATCATTCTAATCCAAACGCTTGCTTTCTCTCATTTGGACTGCGGTTTCTATAAAACGGAATGCTTCTCCAAGAAATCAAGCACAAACGTATCAAGTCCCCCTTTCCTATATCTCCCCCCCTCTGACCCCCTTTCTTTATTTTTAACAAGCCAAACAGAGCTCGGCGCTATTTTGGAAAAGCCCTAAAAGGATTCCCTGTATACATTCATTTAACTGGAGTGCCAAGTGCTGTGGTTTGATCCAATAAACTGGCCTTGTGTGTGCTGCCATTGTTGTGACGATCTTTAAGGACATGCAAGCCTGATGAGAACTGTCATCTTCAATTAAAGAACAAAACTTCTGGACTAAGGAGCTAGCTCCAGTGGTAGAACACATATTTAGTATGTAACCTGGCCCAGAGTTTCATCCCTGACCTGCGATGCTAGACTAAACATAGCTGGGAATGACTGTGGTTCCTCCAAGCAAAGTTGGAGGTGGCACCCTATTTAAAAAGCAACAACATACGTGGCCGACCCAGGACAGACCTGGGTTGAATCCCCAGCATCCCATGTCCCGGGAGCCTGCCAGGAGCAACACCTGAATGCAACCGGGTGTGGCAGAAAGTAAAAAAAAAAAAAGAAAGAAAGAAAGGAGGAAGGAAGGGAAGGAAGGAAGGAGGAGAAAGAAAAGAAAAGAAAAGAAAAGAGAAGAGAAGAGAAGAGAAGAGAAGAGAAGAGAAGAGAAGAGAAGAGAAGAGAAGAGAAGAGAAGAGAAGAGAAGAGAAGAGAAGAGAAGAGAAGAGAAGAGAAGAGAAGAGAAGAGAAGAGAAGAGAAGAGCAAAGAAAGAAGAGAAAAGAAAAGAGCAACAACAGGAGCAGGAGCAATAAATAGCACAACATCAGGATGTTTTTGCCTTGCACACAGCCAACACGGGCCTGACCCAGGTTCAATTCCCGGGTTCCCATATGGTCCCCGGAGGCTGCTAGAAGCAATTTCTGAGTGCAGAGCCAAGAACAATCCCTGAGTGCCTCTGGGTATGGGCCCCTCAAACACAAACAAACAAAATCAATAACAAAAAGTTTTTTGAGGGGTTGGAGAGAAAGGGTAATAGGTTAGGTGCTTCCCTTGCATGCCACCAAACAGGCTTTAATTTCTGGCATTCCACCTGGTCCCCTGAGCTTGTGAGGAGATTTCTGAGCACAGAGCCAGGAGTAATCCCTGAGCAAGCCAGGAATGGCCTCAAACAAAACGAAAAGAAGCCCCCGCCCTCCTCCCCCCACCCCCTGCCAACATTCTCCTCTGCAGTCAAGTTCAGTCAGGACCCCTGTGGGGCTTGACCCTCACCCAAGTAAGAGTTCCCATGGCCAATGATGGCCAAGGAGGTCTCTGGTTTCTGAATTTTCTCTGGTCTTTTTCGGAAGGCAGCAGTGAGCAGCCACACACTACTTCCCATGGTCACAGAGCCAATTCCTGGAATGTGCTCTCTTCACCATCACTTTGCCGTGAGGTCAAACATACATGGACAAGCAGACACACTAACACACACGACTGCAACACTCCAAGAAAGGCCACGAGAGCAGGAAGCAGCATGTCTGCCCAGCCAACAGAAAGTGCTTTTCCTGTTCCTGAATGCTTGATCTTTACTAGCCCCACTGCAGCAAGACTGAAACCAGAACCACAGCTGTCCAGACAGGGCCAAGTAGCAGCCACAGGCAGGGACACACAGGACACAGAGCCTGCTCCCGCTGCAGGGAGGTGTGGCCTTGTCAGAGCCCAGTGGGCATGGAGCGGTGCCAAGCTCATGAGCAAAGCATCTCTTCGGGCTGTAACAACTGCGAGAGGTCACAGAGCAGCTAGAAGAGCCTGTCTTTCCCCTCCGAGAGCTGGCTTCCCCTTGCCTCAGAATTGACCTGGTAACCAGGCTGGCAAATAAGCTTCAAGCTCAGCAATTATCAGTCCAGTCACAGAGAGTCTGCTGGAAATCAGCAAACTCGTAGCAGAGCAGAGGCTGGTCTAAGGGCCACCAAAGACCTCTGAGAAAGCTTGTGGATGAAACTCTCGAGATACAGTTCCAGCTCTCAAAAATGAAGACACTCTTAGAGGGACCATCTAAGCCATGGGCACCTCTGTGCCAGCCCTACCTCCAGGAAGAGCCAGCTCACAGAGAAAGCATTTCCATTTTGCTTCAGGAAGATCATTACCAGAGCCACCATGTTCTTGCAATTGGAGGATTACTTAAGTGCTTTCTAACAGGTTAATCCTCTTTCATTCCATGACCTCTAAAGCACCCCAGGATTTTGCTTGTGCCTTACTTAGAATCAATCATCCCCAATGCCCCCAGCCAATGCACTATCAATACGTGCCCCTTGCCAATGAAGCTGACTAGTGTCTCTCAAGGAAAACACCCCAGGTGGGCTGGTCTCCTCAATGAGTCTTTGAAATGGGTCCTGTGAAATCACAAATCGAGCCAAGCCCTCCTCCTCTCTTTGCCAGGCCTTAGACTCACTGGTAAATAGTAAATAAATACTTCGACTACCACAGGCACCATCTGGGCCTGTTTAACTCCACCCCGGTAGCTCGCTGTAGGCTCCGCACTCGCCTCCGCTCAACAATGAGTAGCTGGCTGGGCAGTTTAAAGGCCATTTTCCCAAGATACAGCTGGCCTCGGCCTCTCACAGCAATCTGGATGAGGATTTTGTTCGACTGAAGTCAAGTCAAGGTTCTGTAAACGCTGCTGGTTCTTTCCTTAGAGGGGAAGGGGAGAACCGTGTTCAGTGTTTTGGACTCCACCTGGCTGTAATCAGGGCTTATTTCTGCCTGTGAGTTCAGAAATCACTCCTGGTAGTGTTTGGGGAACGCTATGAGGTGCCAGGAATTGAACTAGGGTTGCTATGTTCAAGGCAAGCTCCAGCCCCTGAAGTGAAGCTTCTCATGTCACCTTGTAGCTAAAGAACATCAGTGGTACCCAACGTCTAGCCTGGAAACCCAGACCCAGACCCACCAAATTTCCTGGCCTTTAACGTGAGGGATTCAAGAGATACAAACCAAAGCCCAATGAGTGCATAAGCAGGGATTCTGCTTATTATTATTATTATTATTATTATTATTATTATTATTATTATTATTATTATTTTGCTTATTCCCAACTGTTGGCTTCCCCTGAGAAGCAACCAGTCTGGGCCTGCAACATCTGGGGTGTATCCCCAACAGGACTGGGGGTTGCACACTGCAAATGAAGGCAGAATGAACCCTGCGGTCTGCCCACCACCAACCATCCCCTCCCAATAGCTTCCAGGATGCCAAGTAAGGAGGAATAATTCCTGAGCACAGAGCAAAGAGTAAACCCTTGAGCACAGCTGCGTTTGGCCCTCAAACAAAAAAATAAGCAAAACCAAAACCCTTCCTTAGCCCCCACCCACCCCCAAGAAGCTCAATGTTCTCTCTGCAGCCAAACCCCTGGGCCCACCAGAGCATCTTCCCAGCAGCCGTGTGTGGGGCAAGTCCAGAGTCAGCTTCCAACCCCACACCCCACTGACGCGGTCTTCCAGTTCTGATCTCTATTTCGTAGGTGCCTGGCATATAAAATGAGTTCAATAAAGGTCTGCTGAATTAATTAGCAACTGAATGACAGATGATCAGGGAAGCGCCTGGGAGACTCAGGAACAAAAGGCAGCAGCCCCCCAATAGGGTGCCGTGGCCCTTGCCCGCAAGGCTGGCACTGCTGGTCTGGATGAGGAGCCCCCCACCACCGCACTCCCCCCCCCCCACTTCCCTGGCCCAGTCCCCTGGCAAAGCTCTCTTGGGAAAAACCTCGGGTCAGAGGAATGAGAAAGTGTGCAGAAGTGGGGAGACTAGCTGAAGGAATCCCCCGTGGGAATCCCTCTACCGCCCCCCATGTTTGCAGGGACCCGTAAAGTGGAAAATGTAAATAAGAGTCTCATTTAACCTGCCGCGGCTCTGCTGTGTTAAGCCTTTGAATCTGTTAATAATCATAGTCAGAACAAAGAGCAGAAGACAGAACTCATTAGGAATAACGAGGCTGGTGACAGAATTAGGGGAAGGCAGCACAGAGGCCCACACGGCTGTGTGGGTGGAGTGCAGGACCGCCTCTGGCAGGGGTGCCCCAGGCAGCTGGCTGAGGGGAGCATCTCCAGGCCTGGCACCAGCCAACCCATTTCTCCTGACCTTTGACCCGCTGAGATCGGACACTCAGAGGACAAAAGGGCAACCTCAGATCATGCTGACATCTCTCACATATAAGCTGGTGTGCTCACTTCCTTCCTTACTCCAGTGCTCACTGCAGAGGCACAAAGAAGTCGGGGAGCAGGCAGGATCGGGATTTACCCAAAACTCACAGGGCTGCAATTGCCTTCAGTCTCAGGACCTACTGCTCTGGCTCTCAGTGAGTGACAGGTAGGGTGGGCAAGATTAGAGGAGGATCCACACAGGTTACACTTCCGGGTCACCTCAACGCCTTCCCTTCTGCAGCTTAATGATTGGGTTGGGAGGCACACACACCTATTTGCCCTCAGGAATTAGTCCTGGCTCTGCACTCAGAAATCGCTCCAGGCAGGCTCAGGAGACCATATGGGATGCCAGGGATCAAACTTTGGTTCATTCCAGGTGGTTGGCCATGTGCATGGCAAATGCCCTTGCTATCGTTCTGGCCACTGCAGCCAAATGATTATTAATACCACATCTCTCATCCCCTGAGATACCCGACTCTACCCAAGGGATGAGGTGGCAATGTAACAGCATAAGGGGTCACAGCTTAAAGCACAGGGACAGGACACACTTGATGTGGTTTATAAAATGCACCTAGGGTGGGGCTTAAATCCCTGTCCTTCGGGCTTGGGAGGGTCTCTCTCCCTTCCTGGAGCAGGATTTTTAGCCAGCACGGGCGGGCAGCTGGCAGGCCCTCGCATGTGCCAGCGGCCCCTTGGCCCGGCCTAGGGTAGGGGGGCTTGGACATGGGTCACCCGACCCCCCTCTCCCCCTTTCCTCCGGATCTCCAGGTGGGTTTCTGGAAGGAGCTGATGGGGCACCCTGGGTTTTCCCCACTCCCTGGCCGGTCCGGACCCTGGCCTAGGGTGGGGCTTAAATCCCTGTCCTTCGGGCTTGGGAGGGTCTCTCTCCCTTCCTGGAGCACCAAAGCTCCCAGCACACACTCTGGATTCCTAACTGTGGGCTTCCCCTGAGAAGCAACCAGCCTGGGCCTGCAACATCTGGGGTGTATCCCCAACAGGACTGGGGTTGCACCCTGCAAATGAAGGTAGAATGCACCCTGCGATCTGCCCACTACCATCTCCTTCCAACAGCTTCCAGGATGCCAAGTAGGGAGGAATAATTCCTGAGCACAGAGCAAAGAGTAAACCCTTGAGCACAGCTGGGTATGGCCCCCAAACAAAAAAATAAGCAAAACCAAAACAATGCATGCATGAATAACTTTGTAATTTCACAGTGACTAAATTTAAAAAAAAGTTCTAATAAAATGGCAAGTACCACAAAAATGATTCATGAATCGTGTATCACTATTTAATAGGAAGACAAGACTACACAAATAAATAGGTGTGACTCTATCTAAGGCTGTGGTGGGTGACTCAGACATTCATCCTTCACCAAGGAGCGTGGCACAGTCCAAGAGGCAAGACTGAGTGTGTGATTCGTTGTGTTATGACTCTCTGTGACAACTGCGTCAAATGAACCCATGAAATATTTCTCAGTGCATTGTTGTTGTTAAGCAGAACACGACTAAGACTGTGCAGACCATAAAGATCACTAAAACCAAAAGGCCCTTCCTGCAAAGGCCTTCATGGCCCCTTTGCCTCCAGTTTTCCCTGACAACAAATGCTTGAGAACTTGAAAAATCCAACTGGGAGAATAGCTCAGTGGGTCAGAGCACATGGCCTGGGCTGAGTTCCAACACTGCCTAAATCCCCAAGCACCAAGGCAAGAGTAGCCCCAAGGGCCAACAAAGAAGGGAGAAACATTTAAAACCTTTCTTTTTATCTTGGAGGAGTGTGGGCCACACCCGCTGGTGACACTCCGGGGTTGCTCCTGGTTCTGTGCTAAGAAATCACACCTGGCTTGGGGGGCCATATGGGACATCAGGGGATCGAACTGCAGTCCGTCCTAGGTCAGCCACATACAAAGCAAATGCCCTACCGCTGTGCCACCACTCCAGCCCCTAAAACCTCTTATTTTCCCCTAAGGGAACTCCAGGTAACATGCCGTCCTATGATGTAGTTCACAGCTCAGTGCTCTGGGGTCTGGCAAGATGGCGGGATCTGGGTCATCAGGTTTATACCAGGCAGTGCTCAAGTGGCCTTACAGTGTCAGAAGACAGAACCCCAGCCCTCAAATATACTCATGTGTGCTTCAAAACATGAGTCAACTCCGTGGTCCAAGAGCTTACTTTTTTGTTTTGTTTTGTATTTTTTTAGTTTTGGGGCCACACCCAGCAGTGCCCAGAGGTTACTCCTAGCTCTGTGCTCAGCAATCATTCCTGGCAGGCTTGGGGTACCATATGAGATTCCGGGAATTGAATAGGGGTAGGTTCCGGGTTGACCGTATGCAAGGCAAATGCCCTTCCTACCCACTGTGCTCTGGCTGCAGCCCAAGATTACTTTTCTTGACTTAAAGTATAAGAAGAATCAGAGATGGAATCCCATGGTAAGGCACTTGCCTTGATTCATAAAGCCACGAGGTCGAGCCCGTATCCCATTCCACATTGCCAGGTGTAATCTCTGGTGCCCTACTGTGTACAAACCTCAGCACCCACACTTCAAACAAGCATGCAGCCAAGTATGTGATTTCTAACACTGTGACAGTAAGAGCCGCTCCTTGATACTTCAAAACATAAGGCATCAGGACAGAGAAAGAACACGAGGTGTGGTCAGGGGCTTTCCCTGCACAAGGCAGTCCCTAGTTCTTTTGTTTAGTTTTGTTTTTTTGGGGTCACACCGGCAGTGCTCAGGGGTAATTCCTGGCTCTACGCTCAGAAATTGCTCCTGGCAGGTTCAGGGGACCATATGGGATGCCAGAATTCAAACCACTGTCCTTCCGCATGCAAGGCAAATGCCCTACCTCCATTCTATCTCTCCGGCCCCCAGTCCCTAGTTCTATCCTTAACATCACTTATGGTCCCCTGAGCAACACCAGATCATCAAGAGTTATTACTAAAATCAAAACAACATATATATATATATATATGCCTATAGTGTAGGCAAGCAAATATTAAAATGACTTTTGATGTCATATTTCCAGAACCATCAACATATTCTGCATATTATCAACATGTATGATTTTTGGGAGTGCTAGGTCAGCTAAAACGCCTGATGTGACACAAACATAAAATTTAAAATTATAGAGATCACACTCACTCTTAATATTTCAGGTCTACAAATTTTCAGGGAAGAGGTCAAAGAGATAGTATAGTAGGTAGGGTGTTTGCTTTGCATCCAGTCAACCTAGACTCCATCCCTGGCACTCCATTGGTTCTGAGCCCCACCAGGAAGGATCCTTGAGTGCAGAGGCCTGAGCTTTACAAAGTGTGGCCCCAGTCTAAAGAATACACTGAACTGAGGTGATACCACTCAGCTTACCTCTGCAAAGGAAGGTTCGAATGCATGAGTCCCTGTTTCCTTTTGCCAATCCTGCTGCTTTCCTCTCTCTGCAATCATCAAGCTTAGCTGTTACCATAAGCACCTACCCAACTAACCTACCCTTGATCACCAAGCTCACCATCACCTCCATTCTACTAATGGGGCCTATTCAGACAGATATTAACCAGCCTAAGAAAAGTTCACATGGCTTGGCCTGATGTGGGACCTGGGACAGCAGAGTTGAGCGTGGGCATCAGTGCCTGGCTTCAGAAAAGGGCACAGGAAAGGGAGAGGGGTGGTAGGGTTCAACAAAGGGTGCCGCTTGGGAGAAGTCAGATTGTACACAGAGAGTGACACAGCACCACCTAGAAAGCTGCTTGGAAAAACCCAAGAATGAGGAATTTTTGAATAAACAAAAATAGAAGTGGGCTGGAATGTGTCAGCGAGCCATAAAGAATTTATCATGTGCACATAATCTAAAGTCTATAACACTGGGGCCGGAGTGATAGCACAGCAGTAGGGCATTTGTCTTGCACATGGCTGACCCAGGACGGACCTCGGTTCGATCCCCAGTGTCCCATATGGTCCCCCGAGCCAGGAGCAATTTCTGAGCGCAGAGCCAGGAAGTAACCTCTGAGTGTCACCGACTGTGGCCCAGAAACAAACAAACAAACAAACAAACAAACAAAACCTATAGCATCACACTGTCAACAGGGGGAAGAAGGGAGGGAGAGAAGGAAGAAGGAAGAAGGGAAGGAGGGAGGAAAGCAGGATCTAGACCCAACCCTGTCATCCAGATTTCTCTCTGTCAATTCTTCCTCAACCCAGGCTGGACCCTCAGAGCAGTAAACCAGAGAAATAGAAGTTAGACTTCTTTATACAGTGCTCGCCCTTATTCCTCTCAGCCTGGCCGGTCCACCCCGAGGGATCCCAGTCTTACCTCGAAGGCAGAGAAAGGTGAGAAAATCTTCTGTCTTAGGCTTCCTTTTAGAGAGGTCAGAAATTTGCGTGGCTGGAGGGGGCAGCAGCGGCTCCACTATCTTGACTGGAGTTGTGCTGGGACTATTCGGCTGAGATTGCGCAAACTTCCTTTGTGCTTGCAGCCTGGGCCTGTGGAAGGAGGAGAAAGGTTCAGACTAGGTGGAGAGCAGAGGACCCAGATCAACATGTGGCAACCGTGACACAACCATGGGAGGGAAAAAAGGCCTGTTCAAGCAAATCCTGCCTTTCAAATAAAGCTCAATGATGTTCTCCTAAATGACAGGCCTGTTTCCAGACAATGGACATAGATAGACTCTGATAAAACCCACTTTCACGTGTGTTTGTGAGAATACGTGTGTGAACGCAAGCCTGTGTGCCTAGAGTGCTTGCTGATGGCGAGTAGCCTTCTGTAGTTCTTTTTGGGAGTGGGGCATACCCGGTGGCACTCAGGTGTTACTCCTGGCTCTATGTTCAGAAGCCGCTCGTGACAGGCTCGGGGAATCGTATGGGATGCCAGGAATCAAAACGGGGTCTCTGTCCTGTGTTGGCCACATGCAAGGCAAATGCCCTATTGCTGTGCTATAGCTTTGGCCCCTTCTTCTGTAGTTCTGATGTAGCCCCTAGTGTACATAACAAGATTTCCCTCCTTCTGTGTGACATCGGAAAGGATCCAGTGTTTTCTTCTCCTCCCTCCAAAAGGGCGAAGACAGACATTCTGACTATGACCAAGCAGACATTTAGCCTAAGGAATCCACCACCTGCTCTTCAGTACCAAGTCTCAGTTCCTACTGGAGTAACAAGCACCTCGGTTGGGTGCGTCAGTTCCCTGCATGCTCAGCAGCCCTGTAGGGCGTCTCCCCCCCCCCCACTCCATCCTCCCCAGTGGAGCCACAAGCCAAAACTTTAATACTTGCTGAGAGATACAGTAAACTCGGACATGGATAAAGCATAGATCAGCCTTCCCTAAACTAAAGTTGGGGTTGATTACAAAGTAGTCAAGGCAGCTTACACTGCTGAGGTGGATGGAACTAGTTTCACATTTTTGTTGTTGTTGTTTTTGGCCCACCCCAGTGATGCTCAGGGGTTACTCCTGGCTATGTGTTCAGAAATCGCTCCTGGCTGGGGTGGGGGGTGGGGGACCATATGGGACATACGGGGATTGAACCGTGGTCAGGATCAAACTGTGATCTGTCCTAGGTTAGCGCGAGCAAGGCAAATGCCCTACACTTGTGCCACCGCTTTGCCCTCTAGCATTCACATTTTAATTAACATCTGAGTGTTCGCAAAATACAACATACAGCCTTGCCCCCTCCCAACATTTTCTACTTCAAACCATGCAGCACCTATAACATGTAACCTCTTCGCTCTCTTGCCTCCCTGACAGCTCAGCAGACTGGCTCAGCCTGGACCCTCTTCCTTACAGGAACTGAGCTAAAGAAAGGAGGAATTGGACAAATTCCAGCGATCAGAGCACAGACTTGTATGTTGGAGAGTTAGAGGCTAGGGTTGGAGTCCCAAGCACCATTGGGGATGACCCCAAAATAATTTTTTAAGAAACAGCAGAGCTACTTTTGGTTCTTAAAATAAAAACAAAGTGGAGCCAGAGCCATAACACAGTGGGTAGGGTGTTTGCATTGCATGTGGTCAACCTGGGTTCATTCCCCTATATTCCATATGTTTCCCCCCCTAATCACTTCCAGGAGTAATTCCTGAGTGCAGAGCCAGGAGTAACCCCTGGGCATCGCAGGGTTTGATCCCTGGAGGATGGAGATGGTGGGGGATGACAACACATGTGTGACAAAAACATAGCTGCTGAGAAACACTTCAAAATGCAGGGGCAGCCACAGTAAAATCACCACCATAATAAGGTATTTAGCTGGTAGAAGGTACTCAGGTGAGCAGACCTTAGTTTTTTGTTTTTTGGGGGGCTACACCTGCTAGTGCTCAGGATTATTCTTGGCTCCGTGTTCAGAAATCACTCCTCGCAGGACCGGGGGTGGGAGGGAACGCGCATATGGGATTTTGGGGAATAAACCCAGGTCGGACGCATGCAAGGCAAACACCCTACCAGCTGTGCTATCACTCCGGACTCAGGGATGAAGACTTTAGAACCAAACTTGTCTATGAGGGCAAGGAAGTTGGTGTCTCACTAGTTCTCCTTTTTACATTTCTATCTTGGATATTTCAGTATTTCTTTGGGGGTAGGGGGACTCCTCGTTGGCTGCATGCTCAGGGACCATTCCCACCAGTCCTCAGAAGATCATGCAGGGCAGGGACTGGACCTAAGTACATGCACCAGTCAAGCAATACTGGATTTAATGACAAGAAAGCACACTAAAGGTAAAGGCTGCAAGCTCAAACTTAGGAAAAACAGCCTGTCCTCTGCTCAAGCATCATTCTTTTGTGAGCAGCCAGGCCTAGGCCAGGCGGCAGAATCCTGCAGACAGACCCTCCCGGCCAGCCGTGCCGGATGAGGCCGGGCTGCTCATTCCTGCAAGCTCCCTACCCTGAACAATCATCTTGTCTTGTTCCTCCTGACAGGTTTTTCTTTTTAATGGGCAATTTTAGCATGTGCACATCTACCTTTATAAGCGGTCATAACTCACGCTCCGCACATTAGAGACACGTGAGAGCAATGCAGCCTGCTTTGTGGATGTTTGCTGCCTCGTGTTGACTGCTTTCTCGAAACGTTGACTGTGCCAAATGCCACAAATTTGCCACACATATGGGAGGTCAGCGCAGCCACAATGAAAAGTGGGTGTGTGCATATCTCACTCACACACACACACACACACACACACACACACACACACACACACACACACACACACACAAGGACAAAGAGGACCACCAAGATCCTTCCCGATACCGCAACCTTCAATCACATACTTTTTTGCCCATCTTTCAGAGAGATGATGAAAAGGAAGGCGGCAGCAGATGCAAAAGAACATGGGACAGACAGGAGTTGTCACTTGACAGCTCTCATGGACCAAGAAGCTTCGCACACCCCCTTTGAAGGTATGTGTGAGCAGAAAGCCAAAGACCTAGCAGACCCGGAGAAACCCAGGTTTTTTTTGTTCAGGGTCCAGACAGAGCTGCGCTCTGCTCACGTGGCTGGTCTGTAATTTGGCATCTCAGTGCCAAGGAGGATTACAAAGGTGTTGGGTGAACCTCACTGGACAAGGGAGGACCCAACCCTCGGGCCAAATGCTTGATGGGAGCACTGAGCCATGAGGTAGAATCTGAAGCAGAGGTGTGGTTCTGGGGCCATGTGTGATAACCACTGGGAAACGTGTGTCTGAGCACACCAGTGCCCGTGTGCTTAGGTGCAGAGTGGCTGCACCTGGGGGAGGCTGCAGGGGTGCATAGAGGCGCAGAAGTCACTTATCCCCAACATGCTATAAGGCGCGAACCCACCTACAGTAACAGTGGCCTGTCCAGCAAATTTACCAGGAACCACAGCTTCCAGTCAGTTAGAAGGAAACCTGAACTGAAGACGCTCAGGGCCCAAGTGCCAGGTGATGCAGGGGGAAAATATCCCAAAAATAATCCAGAATATGAGGCTTCCAACCGCTCTGGGCCAGACAGTATAAAGTGGGGGCTAAGGCAGCTCAGAATTGTTTATGCCTCGGCGCCCCACAGAAATACCATCCAGAGTCCAACCCACGGCCACACTGGCATCCAATTAACTGGTGCAGGAAGGACTTTCCCTTTACAGAAGGCTCCTTCATGCGAGGAATCCCCACGAATCGCTCGGTCAAAAGACCAATTAAATCAAACTGCAGCCAGTCGAGCGAAACAGATCAAATAAAGCAAGCGAGGGAGACAGCAAGGTACTTATACATATGGATGAGCACAGGCGGGGGGGGGGGGGGGGGGGAGAGGGGAGGGATACAATTTCCAGCATGGGGAGCACTAGGTGGGGTGGGGCGGCAGGTTTGGGGGAGCAGAAGTTGACCCCAGGTCAGATCATCCCCATGCTCCCCTTTCCCAGTGCCAGCCAGGGTGTGAATCCAAGGGCTTGTTAACAAGTTCCCATCTGGAGCTCTCATAACAGAGACCAGTACTGTCGTTTGGGTAAATGTCAACTGGAGTGGCCTTATTAATTCTTTAAAATATTTTATTTACTTTATTACGGGGTGGCATTTGGGTCACAAGTGGCTGTGCTCAAGGACCAATCTGGCAGTGGGTGCTCAGAGCACCATCTAGGCAGGGCTGGGATTAGCCTTGGGTTTGGCTGTATGCCTTGAGTCCCTGTACTGTTTCTGGCCCCTACTATTATGATTATTTTGTTATTGTTATTATATCATTATTGTTGTTGTTTTAAGATCTCCATCAATGCACCATGAATCTATAGGGACAGGAAAAAAAAGAATTGCCTGGGGTTTCATGCTGAGGTTTTGGGACCAGTGTTCTTTCAGCCACAATAAGCTACCACGGGTAACAGGTGACAGAGCACCTTCTCTAGAAGAAGCTCCTGGGTCCCCAGACCCCACACTACTTCCATCATGACCATAAAACCCCTCAGACTAACAGGACTTTCACTCATGCCAAAATGTGCCAAAGAAGGGAAACTCAATTTACTGCATGAGTCTCCCTGTAACTCCGTGGCTGGAAGTCAGGTTCCTGAAATTAAAACCAGGTGGAGACCCCCTGCTTACTTGACACGGGCTCTTTCCATCTAGAATGTTCCTCTCCTTCACCATGACCATGGCTGCCTTGACTCATCACCCCGCAAGGGAACATTCCAGCTGTGTGACATTTGCTACAAGACACTTCTTTCTGGTTCCTATTTCCAAAATTCCTCTTCAGGGAGACTGAAGTGTCCTGAGGGAGCACAGGCCCCTTGACCTTAGCTCAAGCCCAGTGCCACATCCAGCCTGACAGGCCCCCAGAGCCAGTACACGTGCAGCTGTTTCTGACTGCTTCCGGGGTGAAGGACCAGCCTCCACAATGATTGTGGGGAGAATCTTCAGTGTGGTGCCACTTAGGGGCCATGCACCCAAATTGGTGGCTCACATAATGGAAAGGGCCAGGAAGAAAGCTGCAAGGACTCAATAGTCACCAAGCCAAAGCAAGGTAAAGGCACAATGTTGAGCCTGGAGCAAAGCCACAGTGTCTACCAAAGGGTCACTGGCATCTGGTTTTTTTCTTTTTTTCTTTTTTGGGGGTCACACCCAGCAGCATTCAGGAGTTACTCCTGGCTCTATGCTCAGAAATTGCTCCTGGCAAGCTCGGAGGACCATACGGGATGCCGGGATTCAAACCACCATCCTTCTGCATGCAAGGAAAATGTCCTACCTCCATGCTATCTCTCCAGCCCTGCAACTGGTTTCTAAGCAGAGGCCGTGGCGTGGGCCTGCTCGATCCTGTTTCGATCCCCAGTGCTGCTGTCAAAAGAATCCATTTCCCATGATCATGTCTCTGTCCCTGTGATCATGGTTTCAAGCACCAGGCAGAAAAAACTCAAATCACAGAGCTGTGTTTCCAGCCTCAGCATCTGCTTCTCTAGCCCATGCAGGACACTGACCTCTGAGGACTCCACAAGCACATGTGTCCATGACCATAATCTGCAGGACCCACTGCACATCACACAGATCCACATCCTACCAGAGAGTGCTTGTACTTCCAGGTCATGCTGTGTGACATCCTCATGGGAAGCAGAAGGCCCATCTGCTTCCTATTTTCCCACCAATCCCCTGAGCCACAGAAAAGGCCAACCCCTTGTTCTGCCCAGATCACCTAACTTTTGGAGTTAGTGGGTGGCCAGCAATCCCCCCACAATTGAGCCTGATGATCTAAAAATGTTCTCTTAATAAATTTTCAAATAGATATCAAGGGGCCAATGATAGAGTGCAGGAGTACAATGCTGGCTTTACAATGTAAGACTCTGAATTTTCCCCCCAAACCCAATCTCTGTTGGAGCACAGCAGGTAGGTAGGTATGGGTACCCCTCCCCCAACTTCTTATTTATTCCCCCTGAATGATCAGAACTGCCCACACCTGGGCAGATAGAGGGGTCTGTATGGGGGAGAGAGAGGGGATAAGAAGGAGAATTAGAGAGAAGTGTAGGAGAGGTTTCATCATCAGAGATTCAGCATGAGCAATTGAGCATCATCAAAGAAGCAGCAGCAGTCGCATCACCAAAGGGGGTTAGTCAGCCTGGAAAAAGCAGTGAAAGGGGGAGAGAGGCTGAGAGAGCCAGAAGAAGTAGAGAAGTAACTGTTAAGAAAAGTAACTGCTAGTATGGAGGCCATGTGAGGAGGTGTGCATGGTGATAGGGACTGTGAAATAAAGCTGGCTGATTCCTGGAACTTCATCCGACTGCTTTGTGAATCTTTTCACCCACACCCTGCAACCTGCAGACTCGCCAGGCCATAGGGGCTTCCGGAGCCAGGTCCAGCCCAGAAAGGCCTCACCATCCCCCAATCAACACTAGAACTCTTTAATTTATAATAAGACAACAGGTAGGGTGTTTGCCTTGCACATGGTTGACCTAGGTTAGATCCTTGGCATCCCATATGGTGCCCAGATCCTGCCAGAAATGATTTCTTCATGCAGAATCAGAAGGAACCAGAGTGCTGCTGGGTGTGGCCCAAAAGCAAAAACAAGATGAAAACCAAAAGTCCTGCCTCTTTATAGACTAAGAACACATCAAAATCAGCAGTAGTATTATTGCGAAAGGAAATAGATTGCAAGAAAACCTTCACAGAGGAGTTGATAGAGCCTTGGGCTTTCTAAAAAGCCTCCCTGCTGAGCCCCACTCCAGTCTCCAACTTGATTGCAGAAGTTTCTAGGCCAAAGGGCCATATTGTGAAACCTCCCCGGACAGTGCCCGGGATCAGCACTGTGGATTATAGAGCAGACGAGCTTGCTTTCTCTGCACACTCAGGCTGGGGGACAGTCCCCAACTAGACAGCCCAGCCATTTCTGCCCAGGATTGCTGATGGCTCACAAACCCAGGAAGGATTCCACTTGGAGAAAAGAAGGCACTAGGGGAGCAGTGATCTTTCAAAGAAAAGGGGGGAAAAAAGTGCCCAGCTGGTTCCTTGCAAAGGAAGGGCCATGGATGCCAAAACACCGTTTTATTAACGCAATCTTCCAATATTAAAAACATAAGCTGGCAAATCCAATTATTTAGATTACATCTCAATTCTAAACAAAGAGCAAGGGACGGGTGGGAGGAGAGGGCCTGTTCATTCAGAAGCTGAGCGGCACAGTTCCTGGCAAATTTAAAATGACCGGCATGGCTGTGCTCTTTGTGCTGGGGTGGGAGCTGGCCCTGAAGCTGTGCCAACTGGCTGAAAGGCCTATTCAAAAAAATGTCCCTGTGTTTCCATCCCCCCAAAATAATTATCCACTCTATTCTATCCCCAAGACATACACACTACAAACCTGGCAGCTACTCAAGAAAATAAATGTGTGTGTGTGTTTGTGTCTGTGTGTGCGCGTGTGCTGGGGGTAGGGTCCAGATGGGGGATAGCTAGGTCGACCCAGGGCAAGTTGCCCACCAAATTCAAATGCAAGTCCAGTTACAGGCAAACCACACAGGACGGTTGTAAACATCCTGGAGAGGCAGAGAAAACAAACACAACAAACACCTCCCCCAAGTGCTCCACAAGGCCCCTGAGACCCTTTGTCCACCCCCACCCAGGCCCATGCCCGGCACAGAGCTGGCAGAGGCGTCCACTGCAACAGCGTTTAATCCAGGTTCATGGGGACGACACACAGCCCAGCCCCGGAAGGTGGGTAGCCGCAGAATGCCAATTTGGGGGGAGTCTCTGAAAAGCCAGCCATCCCAGTTCAGAGGCCTCGGCTTGGGTTACATGTAAACAGGTGGAATATTTCGTATTTACCAAAAAGTTAAAAAATAAAATAAAATAAAATAAAACCCACAGGATGTTAAATATTTGCAGCACTTGTCATAATTAAGTTACATAGGGAACTATTTAAAGCAAAAGTTTGCTATTAACGGGATTTACCTAAAGGAACTTTTTGGGGAGGAAATCCCTTCCAGAGAAAGCCTTACAAAGTTTTGCTTGTTGAAGTAATACAAGAAACAGGGTGACGGGATCCCAAAATCCTAGGTTTCTGGTCAATGGGCCTCTAACTCTTCATTAAAATATGTTGGGTTGGGGCAGGGGTCCTCAAACTTTTTAAACAGGGGGCCAGTTCACTGTCCCTCAGACCATTGGAGGGTCTGACTATAGTAAAAACAAAACTTATGAACGAATTCTTATGCACACTGCATATATCTTATTTTGCAATGAAGAAACAAAACAAATATAAATACAATATGTGGCCCACAAGCCACAGTTTGAGGACCACTGGATTGGGGGAACAGGCAAGACATAAGAAAACTAAAACATCTATTTCTTTATTCTTTTTTCTTTTTCTTGTTTTCATTTCTGGACCATACCCAGCGGTGCTCAGGGCTTACGTAGTCCTGGTTCTGCACTCATGAATCATGACTTGCAGAATTGAGGTACCATATAGAATGTCAGGGATTGGGGTCAGCTGCATACAAGGCAAGCACCCTACCCACTATGTTATTTCTCAAGCTTCATACTACTCCTATTTCTTTCTTTTCTTTTTTGTTTTTGGGTTTTGGGCCACACCCACTGGTACTCTGGGGTTATTATTGGTTCTGCACTGAGAAATCACTTCTGGCAGTCTCAGGGGACTATATGGGATGCTGAGAATCCAACCCAGGTCCTTCCTAGGTTGGCCACATGGAAGGCAAATGCCTACCGCAGTGCTACAAGCTCCGGCCCCTAAAGCTTTTATTTCAATCTCTCTTCTCATCATTGAAAATTCCACACAGTAAGGACTAGAGAAATAGTACAACTGAGGGAGCCTACCTCACATGAAGTTTACCCTAGGTTTGGTTTCCATCTTACGCCCAGTAAAGTGTCCTGAGCTACATCAGGAATGAGCCCTAAGCACAGCTGGGTATGGATCCATCACAAAATAATAAGAAATAAGCCAGCCAATAAGAGATAAAATCAGCCGTTTAGGGGAACAGACCAACTTCTTCCAGAGAATCAAGACATTAGGAATACTCACAAAGCTAGTGAGAAATCATAAATATCAGCTTTAGCCATCAAAAATCTGGGAAAATGCAAAGCACTCCAGACAAGAACCCCCCAAAAATTCTCCCACACCCATTCCCTACATGCTGCCTTTGTTCGTAACTCAGGCACTACTAGAGAGATAGATGGGTATATTCTTTGATTTAGTAGGAATGAGGATGGGGGGGGGGGGAGAGAGAGCGGGTGGCTGATGCGATCCCCAACAAAAGGTCTGAGAAGCGGCAGGTGGCACAGAGCCCATGAGTCAGTGTTCTTAACCACCTTACGCAGCCTCCTGAAATGTCAAGGAACCGAGGCTGCCAGGAAATCGTGACTGTCATGATCAAGGAAATATTTGACATTGACTTCTTTTGTGTTCTAGGACGCAACCGTGCCAGATTTGAGAGGGATCGTCATTAATCAACAATTAAAGTGGCAACAAAGCCCTTTTGTTCTGTCAGTCACAAATGTCACACATGTTATTGGTTACCACCTATGGAATGTTTCTGCCACCCCAAGGCAACAAAGCCAGTACACACACAGACAGACACACACACACTCACAGACAGACAGACACACATATATCTGGGATCCAACTCCAGATCCAGAATGAAGAAATCTGCATGCTTTTCCCCAGCAAGAAGGCAATTGTGAATTAAAACTCTCTGACTGCAAAAGTAGAAAAAGACAAGAGTCATGCAAACTGAGCTTCTGGACAACTCTGACCAAAGAAATATGCCCAATCACTTACTGTATGACCAGATTATCCAAGAGGCATTTCATTTTAAAAAAACTTCACGGAGCCCGTTAAACTATTAACTTGTCCTTGTACTCTCTCAAAGGCCACAGCCAATATTGTTATTCTTAAAATATTTAACTTTCGGGCCCCGGATGTGGCTCAGTGGTAGAGACCTTGGGTTTGATCCCTGGCATCACATGATCCCCTAAATACCACCCAAAAAAAAATAAATAAATAAAGCAACATGACGTGAACAACAGCAACTACAACAACTCTACTGGCTTCTCGGATTTTAGGTGACTTGATACCCTGCTTGCGAATGTCAAAAAGTCTCCAATTCTGGCAAAATGAAGGCTGGGAAAGGAGGGAGAAGTGTCAGGCAGATACTGCATCCTCCGATGCATGTGACACAACTGACTCATCAAAAAACAACACCCGGCAGAATCTGTCAAGGGTGAGCCTCCAAGTCAGTCTCGTAGAAGCGCGCCCCAGAAACATTCTGATGAGGCTCAAAGCCATGTCAGTTCGGTGACAGACCAAAATCCCAAAGCTGCTCTCAAGAATGCCAAAGGTCCTGTTGGGGAATAAAAACCACCCTGGAAAAACTACTTTAGCTTCTCGCCCGCCCTGCCCTCAGTCTGCCCTCCAGGATAAGCTTCTTTGAAGGGTGACAAACAGAAAAAAAGATCCCCAGGATTCCCCGCCCTCTGGAAATCCCATGAACTAGCCAACAAGCACCAAGAGATGGCAGTAGAGAGACTTCAGACTCCAGCTCGGAAAGATTTATGACAAGCCCTGGCATTAACTGATTTTTAAGGACCAGTGACTGAATCTGATGCCAGCTAAGAGAGCAGTCACTATTTACACAAGGTAGGAATAAAAACACTGTTATAAATACCTTTTCATCCCCTCTACTCAATTAAAACTGAAGTTCCTTGCTTGTATGAAAAGCACTTAAGAATTTCCAAGCAAGCATTTTTTTATTTAAATGCTATGAAATAGTGAAAATCCATAGGAATTTTTTTCCTGAAATAGACTTTTCCCATCCAAGTGATTTTTTTGTTTTGTTTTGTTTTGGGGTTATACCCAGCAGCGCTCAGGGGTTACTCCTGGCTCTACGCTCAGAAATCGCTCCTGGCAGGCTCGGGGGACCATATGGGAGGCTAGGATTGAAACCACCATTCTTCTGCATGCAAGGCAAACGCACTACCTCCATACTATCTCTCCAGCCCCAAAGTGATTTTTACCACCTAGAAGAGATGAGATGAGAGGCTGAGTATACAGCAGGTAGGGCGCTTGCCTTGTCATGTCTGGCCCAGGTTAAATCTTGGGCATCTCAGATGGTCTTCCGAGCACTGCCAGGGTGATTGTTGAGCACAAAGTCAGGTTCAAAACCCTGAGCACTGCTGGATATGACACACACACACACACACACACACACACACACACACACACACACACACACACACACAAAATAGAATAAGATGGGTCAACACTACAAATCTACAAAGTCAAATGGAACCAGAGTGATAACACTGAGGGTAAGGGCACTTGCCCTGCATGTGGTCAGCTCAACCCAGATTCAATTCCCAGCACCTCTTTGGTCCCCCAAGTACCACCATCGGTGATCCTTTGAGCAAAGCCGGGTATGACCCCAAAATAACCGAACAAAACAACAACAACAAACCTGAAGCAATGCAACATGGCTGCTTCCTTCAACTAAAGTTTCCATTTGGGGCCCGGAGAGATAGCACAGCGGCGTTTGCCTTGCAAGCAGCCGATCCAGGACCAAAGGTGGTTGGTTCGAATCCCGGTGTCCCATATGGTCCCCTGTGCCTGCCAGGAGCTATTTCTGAGCAGAAAGCCAGCAGTAACCCCTGAGCAACACCGGGTGTGGCCCAAAAACCAAAAAAAAAAAAAAAAAAAAAGTTTCCATTTGGGGGGCCAGAGTGATAGCACAGAGGTAGGGTGTTTGTCTTGCACATGGACGGCCTGGGGATAGATCACCTGGGTTTGATTCCCAGCATCCCATATCCCCCAAGCCTGCCAGGAGCGATTTCTGAGCATACGAGCCAGGAGTAACCCAAGTGCTGTCGGGTATAGCTCCAAAAGTAAAAAGGATTCATTTAAGGACTGTCACATAAAATTTATCGAGTAGACTTAAATATAATCACATGTCATTTTCCAATGGGGCATGGCTTAAATGCTCACTCACAAAGTGCTAAATGAAGTCTGTTCTGTAATGAAAGGATTCACAACAATTCACGCATTGTTTCTTCCTTCACATTTATAAAAGAAGTCTGGGTCATTGTGACAATTTGCTTGGAGATGATCAAACAAGATAATAATTAAAAACTCTGCAATGACTAATGAATGCAGGGAGAACAATAATTCCCCTTGCTACTGTTTGTGCTTTGTGACCGTCTGGTGTCACGGCGGCGTCTCCTTGAACTGGAAAACTGGGACCTCTCATCTCACACCCCAAAACCCACTGGCTGATCAAGATCAGCAGCAGGAAAAGTCATGGAAAACCACAGCAATTGTGTCCAGTCCTGGCTGGTCTCGAGGAGCGAGGGTGTGGAAACCTCCTTCTTTCCTAACAATGACTAGAACCTTCTCCAAGCGGCTGTTTATGTCTATGACCACAGGTCAGGGCTGTCCAGGGTAGCCATTGTGACCCAGCCAGGAAGCAGAAACCTCTTTTCAAATGGCATCGCTGAGCCCAAACAGAACCTCTGGGGTTGACTCACTCCGACTCACCCCTTCCTGTTCGCTCACAATCTCTCATTTACGCTCTTCACAAATGTCCCCACCCTTGTACAGGAGCACTCCCAGCTACCTGGCATGTCTCCTGTGACTCTGCAGAGCAAGAACCCAGGCCTAGGGGATGTCAAGAATGTGCACTGAGCAGAAAGTCAAGCATAAAAGTCAGCAGGTGACACGCAGAAGACACTCAGTGGACATCTGTGGGGCACAGACGCCCACCTTTCCTTGCACCTAGTGTAAAGCTGGTCTTAAGCATGGAGGTAAGGCGTTTGCCTTTCATGCAGAAGGTCATCGGTTCGAATCCCGACTAGCATGTGGAAGTTTCTGAACTGTTTTATCCCCTTAATTGTGTGTGGATTATTTCCTGCGTTGGCATTCACTTCCACACCCATGTCCCTCCAATCCCCTGGGATTGGGGCGTGAGGCTTCCGTTTCAACTGTGGGTGGCCACTGCATCAGTTACTTAGAGTCTCAACCCACACAGCTAGTAAACAGCACAGGAAATTTTGAATTGAGGTTTTCTCACGAAAATTCATTCTCTGTTTTCTTTTTCTTTTTGTTTGTTTTTGCACCGTACCTAGCACTGCCCAGAGTTTACACCTCACTCTGTGCTCAGAAATCACTCCTGGCAGGTTCAGGGGACCCTATGGGATGTTGGGGATCAAACCTAGGTCCAACACATACAACACAAATGCTCTACACCCAAGGGAATCCAAAAGCTGTGAATGGTCCCAAGAAAATGTAAAAACAAAAGTCGAGGAGTGTTCCTTCATGATTGCTAGAGAAATGGTGCAAGAGATATGAGGCATTCCCAGATCCCCCTCCCTATTACCTCCTCTCCCACCACCCCAAGTCAGATGTGTTATTTCATCAGAGCAGATGAATCACTTGCCATGGGCAAGTCCTCCTGTTTCTCTTTTTTTCTGCAGCACCGCCCTGGCAAGGCCTGTCAGCTCTGGAGAGAGGGGAGGAGGCACAGGTCAGGCCCACATTGAAAGAGAAGGTGGGACAGTGAAGGCGCCAGCCACATTTCCCCATATGGCTAAAAATACAACGGTGGTGTCATGAGAAGTCAGGAAGAGAAGTAACATCCTCCCCCACGCTGTGACCCACTGACAGATGCAGACACACAGAAGCGACATCAATACACGCGGGCACGTGGTTGGCATCCACACAAACTGGGCAAATTGGAAGCGAATTTTGATGTGGGTGGCAGGCCCTGGGCGGGGCAGCACAAAAGTAACTTCTCCTCTTCTAATGAGCCTCTTCCAGCCGCCAGCCCAAACATGCCCCCCGTGGGTTCCCTTTGATCAAGGAGGCATCCATCTTTCACTGTGTCATCATGCTGCCAACCACACCATGCTCCGGGGCCATCTAACAGTCCTGCAAGACTCAGGTTCCCTCTGAGCATGCTAAAGGGCCCTTTCCAGCTCTGTGTTTCCAGAGTCCACAAACCCTCAGCGCCATTTTCGCCCCAGAAAATGTTCCAAAGCACTGGCCCCTACTGGTGTAGGGAAAGAACTACAGGTCTAAAAGCCAGGCTGTGATGGGGGCTGTGAGTATTATCAGGTAATCCCATTTCCAGACATCTACACTGGCACCTCTGACCCCCACTTCCAGTCTAGTGCAATCCATGAGCCTATTCCAACTTGAGTTAGGTAACAATTAAAGAAAACTGTCATTCCATGACAGAATATAAAGGCAAGGGGAATGCAGACACCCTCTTCAAGGAAGACTAGAACTGTGGCTGTTCCAAGTCTGAGAATGAGGAAGATCCCTTCTGTACACCCTCCAAATTTATGGCACCCTAAACACAGAGGTTGTGGGGTCTGATCTAGGCCCAGCAGGGTCCTGGCTATAGCAGGAAGTGGGCTGGCATTAGTTAAGCTGTCCCGCCAAACCCTTTAAGATAGAAATAGAATTAGGCCCTCAACATTCATGTCAGGACAGCTTTCCAGGAGGACTGTCTAATTCTTTCCTTACTGATCTCTCCACCTCCAAGCAAAGAGGCACAAAGGCAACCTCACACCCCAGCTTCTATGCAATTAGCTCTACAATAAAACAATAAAACCACCTAAAGAGAACAAAGCAGGAACAGCATCCCAGAGAGTGGGACCTGAAATTGCCTGGAATGGTCCTTTAAAAAGGTGCAAAGCCCCCCCCACCACCACCACCAACCAGAGGTGTTCGGATTTGTTTGGTCTGCCACCCTAATTTTTGTTTATTTGTTTGGGGACCACATGGGACAATATTCAGGGGTTACTTGTCCTTCTGCACTCAGGAATCACTCCTGGTGGGCTTGGGGATGATATGGAATGCTGGCAATCAAAATTGAGTCAGACCTGCACAAGATAAGCACCCAATCCGCTGTACTATCACTCTGCCACTCAAATTTATGCCACTAAACAAAAAAAGTAATCATGCAACAATCCCTTAGCAATCCACCTTTTTATTAAAAAGTAACAAACAGAAAGTCGTCCTCCCCCACAACCCAAAGCAAAAAACGGGTACAATCGGGGCCAGAGAGATAGCATGAAGGTAAGGCGTTTGCCTTTCATGCAGAAGGTCATCAATTTGAATCCCAGCGTCCCATATGGTCCCCCCGTGCCTGCCAAGAGCAATTTCTGAGCATGGAGCCAGGAGTATCCCCTGAGCACTACTGGGTGTGACCCAAAAACCATACAAAAAAAAAAGGGGGGTGGTACAATCATCATGAATTTAGTACAAGTATCATAGACATGTACATGTAACTATGCATGTTTTTAAAAGCCAGTCCTCGTTCAGATCAAGAAAGAGACTTCTTCAATCAGGGCCTGGATTCATGCCCCCAAACCATGGAATCCCTCTAAGAGAGTTACCCCAAGAAAGCATCAAGCCAGAAGTAGCCCTTGAGTGCCTTGGGGGTGGCCCACAAACAACAAAAAGCCTTAATCCCTGACCATTGAAATGAGGTTACCAAAGAGGGTGGGAAGGACAGTGGTGGGCGTGGTAACACTGAACCCCTAAAAGAAAAATAATTACAGCACACACACCACACAAACCAAAATTCCACCCTCTATGATCTTCCTTAAAATGTTTTAACTTTGTTTTGGGCCCGGAGAGATAGCACAGCGGCGTTTGCCTTGCAAGCAGCCAATCCAGGACCAAAGGTGGTTGGTTCAAATCCCGGTGTCCCATAAGGTCCCCCGTGCCTGCCAGGAGCTATTTCTGAGCAGACAG
This sequence comes from Suncus etruscus, assembly GCF_024139225.1. Lineage (NCBI taxonomy): Eukaryota > Metazoa > Chordata > Mammalia > Eulipotyphla > Soricidae > Suncus > Suncus etruscus. Next base: position 45,132,081 of record NC_064865.1, on the reverse strand, counting down.
CCAGGAGTAACCCCTGAGCACCGCCGAGTGTGGCCCAAAAACCAAAAAAAGAAAAAAAAATGTTTTAACTTTGTTTTAACCATTGAGGGGCCATAGCCAGCTGTGATGGGGAAATGGGGAAGTCACACAGTCACTCAGTACTGGTCCTCAAACTCGGGGTCTCATATGTCCTAGGGCCCAATAGGGACCATTTGGGCTCTCTCCTGCACATTATTCCCAATTCAGGGAAGTATCTGAGCACAAGACATTTTGTCTAGTCACATACCCCTCCCCACCCCTGAAACCCTATTCCAAAACTGAGCCTCATGCATGCCCTGCCCAAGCAAGAGATGGGGTAACTGCTGCTCTGTGGAGACTCAGGGCCATGGCAACAGAGCACAGAATGCCTGTGTGCTGTTTAAACGAACTGCTCTAGCATCTTATCATATCAACACACTAGAATCCGGGCTTGAATGACAGAGGGCACAGCAGGAGGGCACTTGTTTTGCATGCCACCAAACTGGGCTCAATCCCTGGCAGTTCATATGATCCCCTATGAGCACTACCAGGAGAGATTCCTGAGTGCAGAGCCAGGTGTATTGGTGGGTGTGGCCCCAAAAATATCAAGAGAAAACACCTGAGTTAACAACCCACTCAATTCTCATAAGGGGATTTTTGACCCCCGGATGCAAGAAAAGACAGCACTCACTTCCGACTGCAGGCGGGCAGGAAAAGGCGCAGGCAATGGCCCAGAGAAAAATGTATAAGTTACAATACATGAGACTGGAGTGCTAAGGCTGCCCTGGTTTCAATCACTGGCATTCCACATGGCATCCCACTCCTAACTACTGCCAGAAATCATTCCTGAGTGCAAACTCAGCAGTAAGCCCTGAGATGGCCACAGTGGCTAAAAAAATTAAAAATAAATATTTTTAATTCCATTTGAATAGAGAAGCTACTGGGAAAACCTGGGTCCCTGCACAGAGCTGCCACTTCACAGCACCAGGAAGAGATGCACGAATTCGGGGTACACGCAAACAAGTGTGCTCTTTGGGCCATTAATGCTCTGGTCTAAGCCACAGCTGCTCTATAAAGCACAGGTTGAGGTCTAAGGGATTTACAGGCAGGCTCCCCTGCAGGGCAGGAATTAGCTGGCGAGCAAGCAGGAACCTGTGTCCCTGCAATATTTCACACATTCATCCAGGGAAGGGCTACGAAGAGTCTGTCTCTCTGTCTGTTCTCCTCCCTCATTCCTTTCCTCATCTCTCCCTCCTCTCTCATTTTTGAAATTGAATCAACAAAAGATTCACAGTTTCAAAAAGTTGTTCATAACTGGGTTTCAGTCAGACAATATTGCAAAGAGCCTCCAGTGGCCGGGAAGGAGCATCTAAAAGCAGGACTAGGAGGGATAGTGAAGGAGAAAACCTCAGTTTCCCCTTGTGAGCTGCTGCAACTTGAGCTGTCTCCTTTCTGTTTGAACATCCCTGCAAATTCCTGGGCATTTTCTGAGAATAAGTCAACAGCTCATAGACTCAGACCTGAGGCTCATCAAAAACAAGAGAGAAAAGAGGCGGACAGAAGCCAGACCCCCTGTGTAATTCTTGAATCTTCTATAACACTCTGGTCACTTGACAAATATATGAAGACTCCATTTTCCTATTAAAAATCCCACAGAGGGGCTGGAGAGATGGTGCAGTGGTGGGGCATTTGCCTTGCATGCCACTGACCTTGGGAGGGACTTGGTTCAATTCTGGGCATCCTATGTGGTCCCTCCATCTTGCCGGGTGATTTCTGAGTGCAGAGCCAGGAGTGACTGCTGAGCACCACTGGGTGTGGCCCAAAAACCAATCAAACTATCAATAAAAGTTTAAAAAAAAATAAAAATCCCACAGGGGGCTGGAGTGGTTGCACAGCAGTACGGCATTTGCCTTGCACAAGGCTGACCCAGGATGGCCCTGGGTTCTATCTCATAAGGTCCCGGAGACAGGAACAATTTCTGAGCACAGAGCCAGGAGTAATAATCTCTAAGCGCCACTGGGTATGGCCAAAAATAAAATAATACAAATTTCACAGAAAGAGCCATACTAAGTCCTATACTAAGTTCCTCGCTTCTGGGAAATTTGTTTTCTACTTTCCAATAAGCCTCTATTTTCTAACTCAGTCTGAGCATCTTTATGACGTAACTTGCATGAGGCTAATCCAGGCTCAGTCCCAGCATCCCTGAACCTTGCCAGGAGTGATCCCTGAGAGCAAGCCCTGCGCACTGCCAAATGTGGCCCCCAAACAAAGAAAAGATAGAAATATAATTTCTCCTTTGAAGATAATCCAAGGACCTGGAAAGGCATAGATGAATATGGAGACCGGCTGTTGTGCGTGAGCCTCGACGCCATCCATGAATACTTGGGTGTCGTGATGAAAGAAAAAAAAGAACTCTGGGGACAATGCATTATTCTAACTTTTCCTCTCCAGCGCCCAGAAACCAAGACATTCGCAGCCCCACAGTAGCTGGTGTGGGAACATAGTTCTAGCCAGAGGGAGAGCGAATACAAGTGAAGCCAGGAGACAAGATCCACACTGGCAAAGGAAACACAAGGTTAAATTCCACTGTCTGGGGTCCAGGACACAGCTCCAGAGTGTACTGGTTTGTGTGTATTTTGGGGGTGCGGGGGGGGGGGGACGACCACATTGTCTGTTCTGATGAGTAGTTTGCAACAGAGAAATAATACCCTTATCTAAGTTGTATATGTGGCACAGAAACAACTCCCTAAAGCAACATCACATAGAAAAGACAGTGTGGGGAGGAAGGGGAAAGAGAGGAAAAAAAGAAGGGAGGGTTAGGAGGGAGAGGAGGAGGAGGAGAGGAGGAGGAGGAGGAGGAAGAGGAGGAGAGGTGGAGGTGGCAGGCGGCCAGTGACTGTTCTATAAATAATTTCAAATAAACCACAAGGGAAGGAAAGACATTATAACTCTTTGGTTTCACAAAGTGCGAAGAAAGGAACAGTTGGAGGCATGTAAGAAAACAAAGGGCTAAGTTTCCAGAAGACAAATATTTCTGGGAAGGCCTAACTCCTAAGAAAGAAAGGAGAAAAGAAAGCAATGGCTCTGGGACACGCCTCCCCCGTTGGTCTCAGGAAAGGTTTGTACAAAGGAAAGCCCAAGGAGAAAGCCGCCAAGGATCACAGCACACCAAGGAAAGGCAATATTGCAACAGAATTCATTTGAAGTCTTACCTCAAGGAGTAGAAAGAGAATATTCCTGAGAGATCAAGCATCTCTGTAGCTAAATCAGCCTGATGAAAGCAAACTAGTTCCAGAAATTCTCGGAATTTACTCCTTTCTCTGCACTTAGGAATAACTCCTGGTGGTGTACAGCCAACCCAACCCAATGTGGTGCTGGGGCTCAAAACCCAGGTCAGCTGCATGCAAGGCAAGAGTTCTATCTGTGGCACTGTCTATCTAGGAATCCCTGTTCTGTTTTTGGTTTGGGGCCACACGTGGTGATGCTCAGGGTTCTGTACTCAGGAATTACTCCTGGCAGGCTTGAGGGAAGTATATGGGACACTGGGGATCGAACTTGGATCATCTGCATACAAGGCAAGGGCCCTACCCACTGTACCATTGCATCAGCCCCAGATTTCCTTCTCTTGATCACAGGAATGATCCCTACATCTGCAGTGATGCTATAGTAAAATGTATATTACTTCTGAACAGACAGTAACATGTCAGGGACTTTACAATATTCACAGTATTTATTTATTCCCTGGAATAAGGATTATTTTTTTTTTCACACAAAGCGAACGCCTTACGGCTTGCACCACCGCTCCAACTCCACCAGGAGTGATTACTGCCAAGCATGGTGTCCCCCCCCAAAAAAAAATAAAACAAATTTGGGGGCTAGAGATAAAACTTAGTAATATAATTACACTTGCCTCACATGTGAGGCCCTAGGTTCGAGCCCTATAACCAAAAAATTGGGGAGGGAGGAGAGAGATGATTCAAAAGATTGGAATATATGTTTCGTTTGTGAACCCTCAAGTTTGATCCTTGAGCCACTTGGTCCCCTGTGTCACCTTAGCACCCAGCCAGGAGTAGTCCCACCAGGTGTGGCCCAATAAAAACAATGTAGGCTTTCACTTGGAAGTGTCTCCCCCAAACTGAGTCCCACATCTTTAAAGTCAGAGAGATAGATAGATCTGGAGTAAGGATCATCAAACTCTGGTACTCCAACTAGCTCCACTGGAATCCCCCGAAAACTTAGCCGAAATGAGAGTAGGGAAGGAAAAGAGGGGAGAAAGGAAGAAAAGTTTGTCCACTGAAGAGGCCTAGCAAAAGCCCCCCCTCCCCCTCCCCCAAGAAGATGCCTAGTTTAAGCTCTTATGTCAAAGCCCTGACAAGCCGGGACAGTCCCTACTCACCACTCATCTGTGTTCAAGATAATCAGGCCCCATGTCCTTCCCCCAACCCCTCACCCACCTCCCAGAATGAACTCATCTCTAGAAAGCACCAACTTCCTGTGGAAGCAGCCCTGAGACACAGACAATAAAGAAGCCCCAAGATGCTGCCAGGCAGGTGTCTCTCTATCCCCACTGTGTCAGCCTAACCAGTGGAGACTGTTAATAAACTTGCTTTGTTATACCTGAGCCACTTCTCATGCCCGTGGAACCTTCTTTCACTACCCAATAGTATCTGAGTTCAAGCATTTCCTCCTTTCCCTTCCTCCATCCCCACTGGCCTCCTGGTAGTGGGTAGCCATTTGAGGGGATTTCTTCCCACTCAATGTTCCTAGGCTCAGGGCTGCTGGCAGAGACAAACACTCTGGGCCGCACCGTCACTGTCCCAAAGACCATCTCCAAACTTCTGAAACTGCTCTGCAGAACTGATTCTGTCAACATCTCAATTCTTCTCTTCTACACGATTCTGTCTTCGAAGCCCTGATGAAGAACTATCAGGAAAGGCGCTCCTGGTCTCCCACAGAATTACAGACACCCAGGCCAACAGGACTGCGGGGTCCCTGACTCCGGAGTTCTCATCCTACAGGGGCAGACGGGGACACACACACACACACACACACACACACACACACACACACACACACAGACACACACACACACACACACACACAGACACACACACACACACACACACACACCTGTAAGGTCCCTATTTCTCAAAGCCGGTAATTAGGCCTAGAAATGAGAAATGCTTAAGGCAAAGGCATCTCACCTGCTGACAAAGAGGAAGAGCCAAGATCTGCACCAAAAGGCCAAGTGCCAGCCCACAGAACACAAAGGCCTTCTCCAGAGACTGACCAGACTCCAGCCTGCGCTGAGCCATAGTCTGCAGACTTGTCACCACATAGCTTGTGGACTGAATAAAAGGCTGAAAATATTTGGAACTACATTCTAGCTTTTTTTTTTTTAATTTTTAAATTTAACGATGCTGGAAAAACATGGATGAGCAGCTAGAATCCCATCCTGCACAATTCCAAGTGGAAAAAAATTTCTTCTTTATTAATGTTTTAGTGACAAAACCAAAGACCAATCACAAACAACCTCCAGATTAGCTCCAATCAGGCCTCCACACACCACTCGTACCCCTGAGTCTGCAAAAATTCAGTGGTCTTTGTCCTGAAGAACAGTTTATGGTCCCTTCTCCCATCCCCAGAAGTGTGGCACTGATAAACCAGCTTTCGCCAATAGTCCCAGCAATCCCAACATCAACAGGCTACCAAGTCAGCTGCACTTAATCTATTAGGCAGCAATTTACTTAAATTGAACTAAAGCGGTGACATAGCAAGCAGGGCACTTGCTTTGCACTCGGCCAACCCAGGTCCACTCTCCAGCACCACAAATGGCCCTATGAGCCCCAACAGGAATGATTTCTAAGTGCAAAACCAGCAGTAAGCCCTGAGTAGCACTGGGGGGGGGGGGGGGGGGTTTGATACGGCCAAAAACCAAACCAAAATAAACAAAACAATCCAGAAACAAAGCAAATTTACTTGGTCCAAGTAGCCCTTGAAGAGGTTGACTGATGGAGGGATGGAGGATGAGGTCTTTCCCCTCCAGCTCAGAGCACGCATCTGCCACCCTGTTCAGCCAGCGGTTCTGAGGTGAAGCGGTGGGTAAACAGCTCGCAGACAGCCAGGCTTGTGGAAATATTAGCTTTATTCGGTGGACAAGACTGAAGTCCAAAGCCTCAGCATCAGTTCCAGCCAAAAAACCCCTTGCCTTACACAGACCCTTGTTTCTATCCTCCAGAATGAGGTACCACCCAATGGTGGAAGCAGAATCAGGTACCACCCTAGGGTGGGGGCAGAATGCCAGGTCACACCCTAGGGTAGGGCACAATCACCGATCAGGATAGGGTCAGTAACATAATAATCCCATAAAATGTTTATATACACAACACGTAGCTTTTTCATATGAAAGAAGCATTATCTCAAATCTTTAAAAATCTCTCTGAAACCAAATAGTGTTGTTTTGCTTTTGCTTTTAGTTTCCCTCCCAATTTTTAATATGGCATTAAATGTTTAAATCGTTGAAATCGCTCCTGGCAAGCTCAAGGGGACCATATGGGATGACGGGATTTGAACCAACGACTTTCTGCATGCAAGGTAAACACCTTACCCCCATGCTATCTCTTCGGCCCTAAATGAAGCTTTCTTAAAGAGTGGCCATACACAGAGAGATGTGCACAGAAATGCCCTTCCTAGCTAAACTTCAAATAAACAAAGGCAATCTCTTCTACCTCTGGGAAAACCAAAATCAGACCAGAAGGAAAAGATCAAGTAAGTTGATCAACTTTATTAAGAGAAAATATAATACTTGTTATCATGGAACCAGATGGTCAACTGAGGCATTTTAAGATTTCAGGGTAAAAAAAAAAATAAAAAAAAAAAAGATTTCAGGGTAACTAAGAAGCCTGTGAAACCTGTGAGGTGGCTGCTCAGAAGAACCAAAGGGCCTTCAAGGCAACGTTCTCTTCCTCTGGGCATCACCAGGGAACCACAAAATTTCCAGTAGATGGAAATTCCATGACTTTCTACTGCTGTTCGAAGACCCCGCTGGAAACACCAACACTTCCTCCTGCTCACCCAATGTCGCAAGAGAGGCCCCCGGGAACAAGTTTACAGGCCATGTTTTGTTTTCTGACAGACTATGAGCAACTGTGGAGCCAAGGAAGAGCTATTTCTAGACCAGAGAGGTAAGAAGAGTGATGAAACAAGGCAGGGGGGGAGGGTGGTATTTAAAGAAGAAACCAGATTACTACCAAGCTGCTGATGCCTGCCTCTTTCTTAACCCTCTGAAAAAGGCGAGCAACAATGGGGAAAACTTCAAAACAGCCAGCAAGCAACTTGTGGTGGCACTTAAAACATTAATTTAAAAAAAAGAAAACAGGGGTTGGAGTGGTAGCACAAGCGGTAAGGTGTCTGCCTTGCCCATGCTAGCCTAGGACAGACCACAGTTCGATGCCCCAAGCCAGGAGTAAACCCTGAGCGTCACTGGGTGTTGGCCCTCAAACCCCCCAAAATATAAAAATTAAACTAAATTCAAAGAAAGAAAGAAAGAAAGAAAGAAAGAAAGAAAGAAGGAAGGAAGGAAGGAAGGAAGGAAGGAAGGAAGGAAGGAAGGAAGGAAGGAAGGAAGGAAGGAAGGAAGGAAGGAAGGAAGGAAGGAAGGAAGGAAGGAAGGAAGGAAGGAAGGAAGGAAGGAAGGAAGGAGAAAGAAAGAAAGAAAGAAAGAAAGAAAGAAAGAAAGAAAGAAAGAAAGAAAGAAAGAAAGAAAGAAAGAAAGAAAGAAAGAAAGAAAGAAAGAAAGAAAGAAAGAAAGAAAGAAAGAAAGAAAGAAAGAAAAAGAAAACAGATTTGGACTGTTGTGAAGAGAAATGTGTCTCTTCCTCAAGGAAGGGCCCTATTCTGGCACTTGATGAGGCCACTCCATCACTCACAGGCAAAGAAACATGCTCATACATTCTCAGTGCTCTAGAAGCTAACAGCATGGGGAAGACGTAGAAAAACCAGGAGGATCCTGGCTGATGAAGCCCATTAGTTGGAAAGGGGTCAAGGGACCAGAGAGGGTAGAGTTTGGGATATCACCCAACAGTGCTCAGGAACCATTTCTGACTCTGTGCTCAGAGGGTGATATGGTATCAGGGATGGAGTCAAAGTTGGCTACATGCAAGACAACTACCTGTATCCCCTTAACTGCCAAACTCTTCTATAGCTTGAATTTTCAGGTGAGCATAGTGCTGGCCGTCAGTTCACTGCTCCTGGGCCCAAACACACAGACTCCAACCACATGCTAGGAATGTGAACTTCCTTGCCTTCTGGTGAGGGGGGGCACACTTCAAGATCACGGAACACCCCGAACGAGGCACAGGCTGGGAGAGGATCATGCACAGGCTGGGAGAAGATCATGCTTTTTAAAAGATTTTACCTTTTATGGGGTCCGAGTGATAGCACAGCATGTAGGGCATTTGCCTTGTGTGCAGTCGACCAAGGTTCTATCTCAGGCATCCCATATGGTCCCCTAGCTCCCAGGAGCAACCCCTAAATACTGCCAGGTTTGGTTCAAAAACACAAACACACACACACACACACACACACACACACACACACACACAAATCCCAAACAAGAGATTATTGGAGGGAGTGGGGTGTTTGGGCAGCACCCAGTGATGCACACACACACACACACACACACACACACACACACACACACACACACACACACACACACATATCCCAAACAAGAGATTATTGGAGGGAGTGGGGTGTTTGGGCAGCACCCAGTGATGCGCACACACACACACACACACACACACACACACACACACACACACACACGAGTTTACATTTTTCCAACGGGGTTAAAAAAAAAAACACCACCACCACCCCACATTGTCTGGTCTCCTCTTTACATCTTAAAGGTAGAAATAAACCCAAGCCTCTGTATGAATGAGTTGCATTTCCAATGCTGACTCCTTGCTCTGGTATCTGAGACTCTGTCTAGCCACCCCCACGCCCGTCTCATCATCAACCCAGAAGCCAGCAGGCACCGGAAGTGCAGGCGTTGGCAGTGAGAACACCCCATTCCCATCTCCACCACCACAATGCCTGCAACACAGAATGGAGGCGCCAAGCAGCCTGGTGCTTAGGAACTTTCTACACCAAAAGCCACGGTTCTCCCTCATCCCCAACCCCCCACTGCAAGCGACACCAATGGCTGTCCCTCCCGTCCCCAAGCGAGCTGTCTCGGAAACCCTCACACACAGCATCACAGGTCTGCCACCCGTGTCTGTGTTCCCACACCATTCCATTAAAAAGCGTCGCCACATACCACCAACTCGTTTCCAGGAGGGTCCGAGCCCGCAGACGAGACGGGGACATGTTGACGCAGGTCCGTTAGGTGGCTTACGAAAAAAAAAATAAATAAATAAAAAAGTGCTCCAGTGAAAAGACGAGGCAGAGCTGAGAGGGAGGAGAAAGGGAAGAAGCTGGTACCCGGTTTCCATGGTAACTACCAAGCATGCTAGCTAGCAAGGCCATAATTTGCATGGGAGGCAGGAGCACTATCCCTGCAATCAGGTCTCTAAGGGAACAGGAAGAGGACATGGTCATAGCAGCTTAAAAAAAAAAGTGTGTGTGTGTCAAGTTCCACACGTTTTTCTTAAACCAACAAATGTGACAGAGGCCTCTGAGCTCTCTGGGGTGCTGGCACAAAGCACAGAGACAGACAGCCTGTCTCCTTCCCCTCAGGAGGCAATCTATCCTCAGCCTGGGCTCCTGCAAGACCCCCTTGCCCGCCATGAACCCTGCCCAGGAGATGGGTATTCTGCTGGGCTCCTACACGCTGGGACTCGGGGACACTGCCCTGAGGCCAATAGTTATGCCCATGGTGTTGAGTGTAGGCATGGAACCGAGGGAAACTGACATTCCATAGCGACACTCAACCTTGGGATAGAATGGGACCAGCATGAGTTGAAGCTAAGATGGGAAAACAGCCGTGGTAATGTTCAAAGAGCGTTTTAGGCCTTTCAAAGGGCTTCTGTTTCAATCAACTCTTCCTCTGGGGCTTAAAAAAAAGAAAAGAGTGGAAGAAAACATAGCTGGAGCTGGGCTTTCCACTTGCAAAGGTGAATACACAATGTTCCTCTGCTTTTTCTGCTAATCAAGGGCGCTAATGTGATTGCCCAGCATGCTTTTAACAAATGAATCCGGTGCCCATGAGCACATCTTGGGTTAGACTTGATTTGGAGGCCGGTCCAAAATTTTCACCAGGCTCACTTAGGGCTGAGGCGAGTTTTCTTATTTAATTCTAATGCTATAATTTGTCAACCTGCTTACTTGGGGGATATTGGTGAAACCAGTTAGCTGGAAGGACCCATCACTGGGTCATCACTGCATCCAGGAAGGGGTAAAAAAAAAAAAGTACCCTTGGTTCTTAAAACAGGCAACTGTTCCATGAGCTACAAGGCCTTGCCAGACAGAAAACTGGCCTGGAATTTGCAATTCGCTTTCCCATCCCAACATTCACACGTGCCCTTTCAAATCAACTAGCCCTCCTGTCACAAGCTCACAGATGGGTGAGACAGTTTGTCAACACATCCGGCACTCTTGTGAGGTCAGCCAGAGAGAGCCGCTGTAAGAAAGAACCACAAAGAACCACCTCGTGTTTAAGTCAGTCACAGGCAAGGCAGAGAGAGGCCCTTCCGGCTCCTGGTACACCGACCCAGCAGCTGTGGTCTCCTCTCGGCAAACCAAGATGCTCTCCAGTCATTAGTCATCGTCCCACCACATCCAGCTACCAGATTAATGGAGCTCAAGGCGCCGGGACTGTCTCTTTGGCAGGATTTTGGCCAAGAGGCGGCCGCTGGTTCCCATCATTCCAGCAGACATTGCTGGAAGAGCTTGGCCAGGGAGTCTAGGGCACACCACAAGCTGTTTTAGAGCTTCAAGCTCATTTTCATCCCTCTCAGAGAAGGAAAACCTCCATGTATTTGTCACCTCAACCAAATTGCCCAATGTCCCAGACACTTTCCAATTGATTTTTTTCTGTGCCACACCTTCTCCCCAATGTTGCAGTGGGTGAATGGCTTCTGTTCTTGTTCCTGGAATGACGATGACCCCAAGCAAAGGGGCAAAGGACTCATCTCTTAAACTGATCGAAGAACCCAGCCAACAACATAAATTTTGGTGAATGAGTTAGCATCACCTCAGACTCTTCGGGCCTCTGGGAAAATTGTGAAAACAAAAACACTTGTGTCTCTCGCCACTAGTTGTGTCCCACGGGGATCTCCAGTAACTGTTCCCTGTGCCCTAAGACAAAACGCCCAATGGTGTAATGCTCAGGCAAGCAGTGCAATCTCTTCAGCCTCCATTTTCTCATCAATAAAATAGCAATCATACTAGATTTCACCACAAAACCATTGCAGATTTTACGCCAATGAAGGGGCAGGTGGAAGAGATGGAGTTGCATGTGACCATTCCACACAGCATTTTTGTTTTAACAATTGTGTTGGCATTACTAAAAAATGTGATGGGGTGATTATGCAGTAAAATGTGGTATTAAGGAACTAATCCAAAGGCTAATTGCCTAAAGAATTCAAACCGTGGTGGACACTCCACAGTGATCTGAAACAGGGCCAGGAAGAGGACACAGCAGGTGAATTCCTATCTGGCATGTGTGAATCCACAAATCCAATCCTGGCACCACCTACACTCTGTGGGCAGTATGAACCCTGGCAAGAAAGGTGTGAACAGTGCAAGCTACGGTGCGACCTCAGAATAGCACAGGAAAGGAAGGGGTGAAATAACCTATTTTTAAAAGGCAATTTACCTTACACACACCCGAATACCTTTCTTTCAGAATCAGACATAGAACAGTGGGTCAGATGTTTGTAGGTTTGATGTCTGGCATCCTGTATGGTTTCCCCAAATCAACCATGAGTGATCTCTGAGTGCAGAGCCAGGATTAAGCCCTGAGCACCACTGGGTGTGGCAAAAAAAAAAAGTGCTTTCATACAAGAGTTCATAGCAACCTTGCAAAACATTTTCTTGAGATGTGCTGACTGTCATCTCCAGAAGGGTTAGGAGGAGCAATGAAATCTGGTGTATAGTTTCTGATTCTAGAATGTCAATCACACCTGTCCTCTCCCCATCTCTAGTCCAGAGAATGGTGAATAGAATGCTAGAAAAATGCATGTTCTGCCTTAAACCACTTAACTGCTGGTCATTATTTAGAGAGGTTTAGGCTACCACCAGGTGCCACAGAACTCCAGCTCAACTCTGGGTCTTCAGAAACCCCATATGCTGAGGACTATGAGTCCTGCCTCCCCATCCCAAGAGAAACCAACTGTGGGCAGAGATCGTGTTCTCCTGAAGTCAGCAGGTGCACTGAGGCCCAGGCTCTCCTGAGACTATGGTTCCTTCCAGTATCAGGCTAGAGATGAATGAGGTCAGGTGCCTGGGCTGGGAAAGATAAACCACAAGTCCTGGCCACATGCCAATGAAGAGAGAAAAGGAACCTTCAAGTCACCAGAAAAGGAGAATATTCCAGAAGGATAAAGTGTATCTGGAGAAAAGACAAGAGGAAATTTCCCCCATGCACAAAGATCCTGAGGTGTCCCAGTATAACATTATAAAGTGAACCCCAAATCTGTCCCTCACACCCAGCTGAGTGTCCATGCCCTGCTGACACAGGCATGAGAAGGACAAGAGGCAGCAGAGAACAGAGCAATGAGAGCCAAGCCATAAAGATGAAAGTCAAGGGGATGGGGCACCTCACTGCATACACATCTCTCTTTATTATTAATGGCTTGTCTTTGCTTGGCTACAAGTGCAGGGAAGAGGTTGGAAAGAGGATGGTCCAGAAAAGTCTTCATATCCTCCTGCCATTTACTAGCAGGATACAGAAAGATGCGCCAGTTTGAGTTTGTCCAGTCCCCAATCAGAGCAGGCCTCTATACCCCAGTCCGCATGGTCTTTCTTTGCGATGCATACTTTCACCCAAACTTTTCCCATGAGTACTTCCATCCTCTAGTCCTCAGATACTATAGCCTACCTCAAAAAGCACCTGGACCTCAGCTTGACAGGAAGATGAGGGCTTATGGGCCACTTCCTGGGGCCTGGCACCGCCGAGCCCATCCCCATGCAAAGTTTAGTGGATCTGACAGTGGGAAGGATGACAGACATGGACCCTGCATGGTGAGAAAGGAGACTCTGCTTCTGGTGAGCCAAAGTCAAAGAGCCAATGGTGTAGGCTCAAGTCAAACTGTGTCACTAATCTTCTTGCCAAGTTGTTCAAATTCCCAGTGCTGGGGAATCTCATAAACCTACAAATAATGGTGTGAACAAAGCAGCCAGGGTATGCTGCTTTGGCAATCTCCTTCTTCCCCTATAGACAAACATGCCAGCAACCTCTAGGCCTCCTGCAGATGGTGGGAAACCCCTCCTTTTCAGAGACCCTGGAGTGGTAGCTGAAAGGAGCAGGAAAGGAGCAAAGCAAAGCTGGAGATCTCTAAGATTATGCACAGAACCTGGGGCACTGAGATTCAGGAAAAAAACCTGTGGGGCAACGATGACAGCAGCACCCATGAAATTGTACCAGGGTGCAGTGGCAGAAAGGCCCCTCAGTGCTCTGCTGAGCTGAACTGTCTGACCCTGGCTTTATGCCAGCAAAAAATGTTCAACCTGCAAAGAGCAGAAACACACAAAGAGCAGAAACCACAAACAGCAGGAAAAGGGAAGTGGTTCATTCCCTCAACATACCCCAGGAGTGAGAATGCTGCCTTCACCCTCTTCCTCATCTTCACCTTTTCCAGTATCAGCCAGTTTCCACTCCAACCCACGGAGGAAAAGTGAAATCAGGGCAGAGGCATAAGGAACAGAACAATCTCTGTGATTCAGAACTTGTCTTCAGTCTAGACCAATCTGTCTCTGCAAAGGCCTCTAACAGGAGACTTTAAAAGAAAATATGGGGGCCAGAGAGATAGCACAGCAGTAAGGCATTTGCCTTGCATGTAGAAGGACGGTGGTTTGAATCCTGGCGTCCCATATAGTTCCCCAAGCCTGCCGGGGTCGATTTCTGAGCATAGAGCCAGGAGTAGCCCCTGAGCACTGACGGTGTGACCCAAAAAAACATGAATGAATGAATGAATGAATGAATGAATGAATGAATGAAAATGTGTTTTGTGGGAGGTGGACATTTCCTTCTTCCTATTCCCCAATTTCTAATTGGGGTAGAGGGGAACTATCTCATCCAAGGAGGAAGACAGAAGCCAGGAGAGAGATGTATTGGGTGGGATAAGCTCCTTATAACAGAGGACATGTGATCTAGTCAAAAAGGCCTAGATCTCCAAGTTCATCCCTCTGCTCCCTTTTCCTCAGAGGGCTGAACATGGTAGAAAGTACAAGAAGTGTTCAGGTACTACAGAGCCCACTCAGGTCCAAATCCTGACTGTGGTGCCAATGGTCATGCACTTGGAACATTTATTGATTCCACCACTCAAGAGATGTTTTTGAAGATACAAGTCAGATTTCTATGCATACTGTGTCAGATTCACTGAGAATGGCAGAACTTCCAAGTCTAAAAGGTTTCTGAAAAAGTCCCAGGCTTTCTTGCACAACCCCCCTACTGTTTTTTTATTTTAGAGTTTTTCTTTTCCATTGTTTCAGAGCTCCCTTAGTCATTCAAAGAGAAAGCATGAATTGCATAACAATTTTGAATGAAAAGGTTATGACTATGAGTAACATCAAGTACAAACAAGGCAGCTACATTTCCTGGGGGTGCGTTTCTTTGTCATGCTCTTGCTCAATCAACATTCAAAAATAACACAGGCCCTTTGGCTTCCAAAAGAAACAGAAGGGACAGGATCTAAACCCTCTCCAGAAATAACTGAAAATCCACATAGGTTAAAGAACACAAGTACCAGAAACCCAAAGAAATGGGAAACAAATGAAGGCCCCAATTTCATCCCTGAGAAACTTTCCAGTTCATGCCATGAGGAGGGGGTGAACTAAGGAGATAAGGAGCTAAAAGTTGAGAGACATCAAACTGTTCCCTACAAGCCAGACGACAGAAAGAAAACTCCAGAACCTGCAGTAGGTCCTCAAGTACTAGCTTAGTATTAATAAGCGCATGAGTTTCTAAGAAACTACCTAAGATCAAACACAAGAAAGGAATTTATGCAACAAATCCCAGATCCCACACAGAGCCAAGAACAGGACTGTACAAGGGAATCAAAGATGGCAAGCCTAAATTTAATTATGTAATATAAAGTAGAATAATTGAATGAAGCAATCTGGAATATTAGAAACTTGCCTGAATAATAGGAAATCTATAACACTACATCAAATATCATTCTGGCCCTACCTAACAAAATGCCTATCATAGCTTAAAGACAGAGTCAAAAGACACAGAATGTCTCCTAATAATACAATTATAATATCCAAAAACAGACATAGAGAGGCTGGAGTTATAGAACAACAGTAGGGGGTGTTTGCCTTGCATGCGGCAGACGTGGGACAGACCCAGGTTTGATTATCAGCATCCCTTATAGCAGTGGTGGTGAACAAGTTCGACACAAAGAGCCAAAATTTTAAACTGTGAGAGTCAGAGAGACACACCACACAGTGACCTGCCAAAACAGACAAACACTCACAAAAAAGCATATAATTTTAACAATAATCTATTAAACACATATTGCATTTTGCCATTTTGAGTGAGGGTAAAAATCCTGCAGTGATGGTGAGGGTGTGCTGCGTCCTCCACACTAAGAACTCACAGCCATATGTGACCCAACATGTGACACATGGGTCCCCCCACTTGCTGGCCCGTGCAGTCATTTCCGAGGGATGGGAGATGGGAGGACACAGCCTGGGGTGGGACTACGTGCTCAGAGATCTCTCTTCAGAGGTTTGGTCGGGAGCTACATGCGGCTTGAGAGCCACGTGTTCGACACCCCTGCCATATAGTCCCCAGAGCCTGCCAGAAGCGATTTCTGAGCACAGAGTCAGAAATAGCCACCATCAGGAATAACCACCTGGTGTGATCAAAACAAAACAAAAGGACAGAGATACGTCTAGAGATATATAGTAGGTAATATACTTGCTTTGCAAACAAATGACCTGGATTTTAGAGCTCTGCTAAGAGTGATCCCTCAGCTTAGAACCAGAAATAAACCCTGAGTACCTCTGATATGACCCAAAAAAAACATAAATAAGCAAACAAACAAAAGGTATAAAAAAAAACAACAACCAGGAAGCAACTAAATACTTTCAATAGAAGAGCAATGAAACTTGACATCCAATAAGAAATCATCAGACAAGAAAAAAATAGCAGAAATATCTATACTAGTTATCCATCAAACCCAAAAGATACAAAATGACACAAACAATAGAATTAATAGGCAAGCAGAAAACCAACCCTATACTTGATTATAAAATACTCTAGTCAAGTAGCCAACCCAGGACCGATGATGGTTTGAATCCCAGCATCCCACATGCCCCCCCCCCTCACCCCTGTGCCTGCCAGGAGCAATTTCTGAGCAGAGCCAGGAGTAGCCCCTGAGTGCTGCCAGGTATGTGCCCCCCCCCCAAAAAAAAAAGTAGAAGACAATGAACAGAGACAATGAAGTTTGTAAAAATTCCAAAATAAACTGTAAAAATAACAATAACTGAGGTAGGAAAGAAAGAAAAAGAGGGAGGGAGGGAGGGAGGGAGGGAGGGGGAGAGAGAGAGAGAGAGAGAGAGAGAGAGAGAGAGAGAGAGAGAGAGAGAGAGAGAGAGAGAGAGAGAGAGAGAGAGAGGCGCATAACACTCTAAAACCCAGTTCCCTCAGGAAGAGGCTCTGGGAACAGAACAGCCTCTGTCATTCAGAACTTGTCTTCTGTCTAGAACAAACTGTCTCTACAAAGGCCTCTAACACGAGACTTGAAAAGAAAATGTGTTTTGTGGGGGCTGGAAATTTTCTTCTTCCCCCAACCCCAGACTTAAGAATGCTTGTGTCAGAAACGAAGCCAACACAGAATGTATAGAAAAATAGTATATAGGTACATGGTGGTGAGCTACAGGAAGATTATGAGTCCCCAGAGACCTAGTATTATACCCAGCAAAATTATTCTTTAAGCATACAGGCTAATTTCCTGGATTTGAGAATCCCATATGGTCCCCTGAACATCAACTGGAGTGATCCCTGAACCCAGAGCCCACTGTAAGCTCTAAGCACTATCAGGTGTGGGCCCATCTCCCAAAAAATTGATTAAAAATTAATTAAATGTTAAATGAATGAAGGTAAATAAAGATATTTAAAATATATGAAAGATTCATTTTATGCTAGCAGACCAGCACAAGAAATGCCATTCAGACCAAAGCAAAAGGGAAATACTAGCAGAAGCATCTTTCTCTCTACTGAAAAGACAGCACTACCAAGTACATCTACTTGGGTGAATGAAAAGGCTGGACACCGCTAAATCAACATTTATACTGAACTCCACAACTTTTTGCATTTATTAGAGTGGCCACCTAATGTTCTATTTCTCAAATTTGCCCCTTCTCTGCTTCCTCTAAGTAGAGGATACATTTTAGTCAAAAGAGCTCTGAAATTCAGAATTATTATAGTACTAGTCTTTAAGTCATAAAATACTCCTCACGGCTGTAACAACATAATAATCTGCAATAGACTGTCCAGAAGAAGGTATCTAAATGAAAACATGAGAAAAGTGGGAGCTGGCTCAAACTCAAGTCTGCCATGGGCAAGGCAAGGCAAGGCATGGCATTGAGTCTGAATCCCTGATGTACATGGAGCCCTGAGCACCATTGGATCCAGAGCTATGCTAACCCCAGCAACACAGTGCCAGACCTCCATCATTTTTGTTGTGTTTTTTTTTTGCATCACTTTTTTTTTTAAAGTCACAGACATCCCACCACCCCCCAAACCTCTCCAACAGCATTGCCTGAGATAGCGCTTTTAAAATTCAAAAATTCTTTTTTTTTTTTTTTTTTTGGTTTTTGGGCCACACCCGTTTGACGCTCAGGGGTTACTCCTGGCTAAGTGCTCAGAAATTGCCCCTGGCTTGGGGGGACCATATGGGACGCCGGGGGATCGAACCGCGGTCCGTTCCTTGGCTAGCGCTTGTAAGGCAGACACCTTACCTCTAGCGCCACCTTCCCGGCCCCAAAATTCAAAAATTCTTTATATGACTGAAACCCAACTACAATCACGTTTGTAATCAAGGTATTTAAATAAAGATATAAAAAAACCCAAAAAAATTAAATTCAAAAATTAAATTAAATTTTAAAAAATGAATTAAAAAATCCCTACCTCACTGCTAAGAACTTCCAGGTGTGCCCCCCAAACCAAAAGAGTTTAAAAGAAATACTCTTAAAATCTTTGTGGCTTATTTTGTTTTAAATATTGGCAATAACAAGAAGTGTGCATAGTATTCAACCATACTGATGTATTTTATTTTGGGAAAATGTCAAAATGAAGGCTCTGAAAATTCTACTTAAAGGTACTGCATTATTAGAGTAGCATCAAATTCTAATAATGCATGTTGCCAAACAAGTACCCTCTGCATCTGGGCCTATCTTCCTCCAAAATTTGGAGATAAGAAAATAAGCACTACCTATCAATAAGTCAGAACAAAATAACCAGTTACAACATTAATACATTAATCTTGAAAAGAATACAAGTTAAAAGCCTGGGAGAATAGTCGATCTCTTCAATACCAGCTCCTATGTAAAAAATAAAACCATACTAAATTTTGCCATCTTTCCCCTTAAAACTGTTCTTTAGTAGAATCCAGTCTACTGAAGCAGAACCAATGATCCTTGAACTCAGTACGTCTTAAACTAGAGCAGCAAAAAGCTGTTTTGTGCAACAAAAAGCATACAAGTATGGCCCCACAGAGACATTCTGCACTTTTTCTAGTTCAATAAACTGCTCTATAATTTGCTTACAAGCACTATCAGGGACCTATCTTAGTGTTAAGCATTAAGGCAAAAAGGGACCGATCCCAAAGTGAAGCAGTGACTAACATGAAAACAACCAAGATGGAATCTGTCCACTAACCAAACCTCACCTCATGCATACCTGCCCTTTGCAAGGAGCATCTTCAGCAGAAGCAAGTCACACTACCTACCATACTACCATACAGGACCTTCCTATGACGCAACAGCTTCAGAAGAGGGTCATACTCACAATTTCCCATCAGCCCTTACATGGAGATTCTAAGGACAATCTGAAAACACTCCAATATGAGTAATCATTTTTTTTCTCTTCCCCTTGATGTCTGTAAGGCAGTGCTTCTCAAATAGTGGGGCGCACCCCCCCCCCCGCTCTGTAAAGGGGGTGTGTTTGACCTCGGCAAACACTGTCTTAACAAGCTAAGCTCCATGTTTGTGTCTCTGTATGTCTCTGGAGCTGAGAGTTGCTGTGCCTGCTTCAAACCCCGCTTCGAAAAGCTATGCATTGCCAAACGTGCTCATTGTAGCCATTAATCCAGACATCACCTCTGATTAAAAAAAAAAATCAGCTCAAATTATTTTATGTATTTTTGTTTTGCAGGTTAAAGTTTTTAATAAAGATACTATTTACAGTCGCGCAGTGGGGGGGGGGGGAGGCACGAAAAATGTTTTCTTCTTCCTAGGGAGGCATGACAGAAAATAATTGAGAAGCACTGCTGTAAGGAATCACATATTTTACAAGTACTATATGCAATGTGAAGAATATAAAATGACTGGAGTAGGGAAGGAGCTAAACATTGGCCACAGTCAATTCTGGGTTCTATTCCTTTCTAGGTGACAAAAAGACATCCACCTTCAAATAATACCAGTGAAAACTAAACCAAAACTAACTTAGGAAGAATTTCTGTAGAAATACAATTATTTGTCAGCACATGGGATGCAATCATGACTTTTTAAAAATATGCTATAAGGAACCTCAGAAAATAGAATCATTTTCATTTACAGGTTAAAAATTCAAGATAAGGTCTAACCCAAGACTGTATGAGGGTCTATACCAAAACTTTATTTCTCTTATGTAAGTTGAACACATAAAGTTGCAACTTTTCCTCCCAAGACAAACAATATTAACTGGGAATCCTTAAAATGTGCATCAAAAAGAATCCACAACAGATTAACAATTCATGTTGTTTGAAAAAAATAAAAAAGGAAGGGGGCCGGAGAGATAGCATGGAGGTAAGGCGTTTGCCTTTCATGCAGGAGGTCATCGGTTCGAATCCCGGCGCCCCATATGGTCCCCTGTGCCTGCCAGGAGCAATTTCTGAGCCTGGAGCCAGGAATAACCCCTGAGCACTGCCAGGTGTGACCCAAAAAACCAAAAAAAAAATAAAATAAAATAAAATAAAATAAAATAAAATAAAATAAAAAAGGAAGAACAAGAGGGAAGAGAAAGAGGAGAGAGGAAAGGAGAGGGTAGAGAATGAGAGAAAATTAACATGTTTTTTCTAAAGTAAATACTCAAATCAAGGCTAGAATCTTAAGGTTCAGTATTTCTTGACACAAAGTCTAAATGCCAACAGCATGCAAATGGTCAATAATAAAACATGTTCTTCTCATGCGTATAATGAGGCTCAGAAAACTATAAACAAGGTAAAATGCAGTTTATCTAGTTAATGATTTACCTAAAGCTTCAGAAAGTGCTTGTCACAACCAAACTTTGTGTAGCAAGCCAAAATAATATTTTGTTTTATTTTGGAATCACTCCAACGGTATTCAAGGCTTAACTCATGGCTCTGTGCTCAGGGGACCATATTGGGTGCCTGGGATCAAACTTAGGTCAGCCGTGTGCAAGGCAAATGTCCTACCTGGCATATTGTGAGTTAAATGGCTAGACAAAGTGGATCAGCGGCAGAGTACAAAAACCTGTGACCCAAAAGTACACTGACTAGAATCCAAATTCTAGACAAAATTGTTTACACTATCAATGAGGGATCAAAACAAACTTCAAAGAACTATAAGGTATTCAGTGTTCCTTCATATTGGCTCTCCACTCCCTTTAACAATGCAAGCAACATTTGCCCTATCTCCTGAAAGCCTATCTCCTCCTGTAATTCTCATCTCCACAGACTAACATTGAACCACCCTGTGCTATGGTGATAGCAACATCACGTCTCCGTGAATCTACACAGTGGTGACACTTTGCAAGTAAAATGTGATCCTTAGCCAAATACAATAGCACATGACTGAGGAACCCAAAATATAAAGTAATTTGGCAGGCTAGAAATAATTTCCCTTAAATTCAACACTGAACAAAATGTTTCTGCCCAGTGTCACAGCAGAAAAAATGGTGTTTGCACATATAGGTACAAAGCTATACTCGCATGTGAGAAAGGCCCAAGAAGCCAGGGACAGGGCGCCCCCAATCCTTCAGGCCTCCTGTCTCCAGCATCACACCCTCAAGCTGGATCTCGAAGGAATAGCTCGAGGAACACCAGGCACTGTGTCAGTCACTCCCAAACAATAGTAGAAGATGGTGACAGCCACATATATAGCTCTTAGACTGATCCATGCTGGGCAGCAGGGCGAGAGGCACACACATCTATACTAATAAATCTAATGACACATTCTAATACCGAGTAAGTAAATCAAGACTATGTACAAAGACCACCCGTGGGCACGACAGCATTGTGACATAAACTGACTTGGAGCTATCTGCTCAATTTTCAGGTCCAAAGTATTTTTGAGATGGTTTTTATTATTGACATCTGGCTAACCTTGTCTTTTCCTCCTAATTTTCCAGCAGAGTCAGTTCTTCATTAAACTCACCCCTAACTGGATTGGTACCCAAAACACAACTACTGTTCCGTAGGTAGAATAAACAAAGACCAGATCAGGGAAAAATCCTTTCCTTTCCCAGACCTCTTCTACAGATTCTAAGAAGGAGAAGAAAGGAAAAAAAAAATCTGTAGTCAACCTAGGAAAACACTGACTATGTATGAAAAACAGAAAAGGGACAAAAAGAAATATAAATGCTAAAGGGCAAAATTGAGGTGTGGAAGTTCCCCAATACCGAAACAAGATCTAAGCAGATAGCTAACAAAGGAGTTTTATAAGTACCCAAAGATAATATTGCTAGATGATGACCACTGGCACTATCTGACCGTAGGACTACAACTTTTATCACACTACCATAGCCAGCTTTCTTATCAAACTATCTTACGTTTATTTAAAATTCATACTCATGTGTCTGAAACCCAACTATGAAGGACTCTATCAATCACAATGGTTTCAATAAAATAAAAGTCATAGACAACAGGACGGCGATTAGGCATTTTAAGAACAGACTTCCCATGGTATCAACAGGCTAAAACATCACAAGGATTATGCTTTCCCGATAAGAAAAAACAAAATGTTACAGCATCATATTTAATTTTTCAAATGTTTACAAGTACCTCTCTAAAGAGATGGCTAAAGACCACCTAATAGACTCAAAAATATTCTTGGGTTTTAAAAATAATAAAACCAATTAAAATGAAGAGCTAAGCCAAGTGTTGAGAATTATACAGCCAATTATTATAGTGGGGATATGTTTCATTTACCCCATAGCAATTTTGTTTATTCGAAATAAAACAGGTGCAGGGCAATAGCATACCAAGTAGGGCATTTGTTTGCCTTGCATGCGGCTGACCTGGGTTCAATCCCCAGCATCCCATATGGTCTCCGAGTCTGCCAGGAGTTGCCACCAGGTTTGACCCAAAAAATGAAAAGTGTTAAGTGGCCAATATTTAAAAACCAGGACAGTAGATAGATCTTCAAAAATCCAGAGTTCAGATTCCTCTGAAAAGTCCAGGAGCTCAGCAAAATGCTCCCAATTTTGCTCCCATGTTGGCAAAAGCTGGGTGGGTGGCTAGTTGGAAGTTCCTGGCTCATGGTACCAGTTTTTCTTTTCCAGCCGTGGGTACTGACCTTTTTCTCGACGGCCCTTCTTCAAAATCTGAAGAACTAACATCGTTGCTAGTAGAGGACACTTGGGATGCATCGTCCTTCTCATTCTCTGACTGTTCTGATGTTGGTCCTAATCCCTTAGACTGGCCATTACCAAGGAGCCCTACAGGTAAGAAAAGGGACAAAACTTAGACACATGATATCTGGAAGCAGCAGGTTACCTCAATGACCCCTACGTGGCAGTCAGCAAGAGAGATATGCCCAAGGAGAGAAGGATTTGGTAGCTCTGGGCAGAGACACTGTTCTCCTGCTTCAAAAAACTGGACGCCTAACCAGGATGATGGCAGCAGGAAGAAAACCCAGCAGGAAATAATCCCACACATGACTTTCCTCAAAGTAAGAAAACACCTGTCAGGGGTTGGGGGCGAAGGAAGAAATGCATGTAAAGGCATCACCAATGACATCTAGCCAGCCTGCAAATGTTCCCTCCAAAACTATTAGAACCCTCTGTGGAACTGCTGTCAGGAAGCAGGACCTGCCACCCAAGGAAGGGCTCAGGATCATGTGGCCATATTTTAGTTACTGATGGAAGTGATTTTTTCTTTGTGTCACTGTTCAGACAACCACCACCACCTTCTCTATAGAACTGTCTGGAGTGCCAGGCAGGTGCCAACCATGACTCTTAGGACTCCAGAAATTGCTTTTACTGACTCAACTAGACAGTTGTCATGGGGAAGAATCTACCACAGAAGCTCAAAGGAACCAGGAGTTAATAACAGGAGTGAAGTGATGCTATGGAGACAGCTGCATAGAAGTCTGGCTGGACAGGAGCAAAAGTAGAGCAGGTAAGGCACTTGCCTTGCACATACCCTACCTGGGTTCAATCCCCAGCACCCCAGGAGTGATCCTTGAGTGCATAATCAGGAGCAACCCCTGAAGACAGATGGGTATGGCCCCCAAATAACAACAACCAATGGTTGTCCTCAGGTGGTCCTAGTTCAAATCCCCAATACTGCCAGGAGTCACTCCCTATATTCCAAGGCTCATTCTCTGCACTGTGCTGACTATACCCCCCAACCCTCCCTGCAACGTGCATGCCCATCAAAAATATATCTGGTCATCGTGTGTCTCAGCTGTCCTAGTCCCAGGTTCCATGTAATTTGGTCTCTGAGAACCCACATGAGACAGTTGGACCCACCTCAGTGTCAGACGGCCTGGGAGTCACTATCACTGTCAAATCAGTAGTCTCAAGGGTCTTGGTAGAAAGACAGATGATCTGCACCGTCAGCATTTTGATCTTAAAGGCCAAAGCAACCCAGGGTTCCCCTGACTAGGGGGGAAGCGAGCAATGCCTGGGGGTGTCCTCCAAGCTGGCCTCCTGTGTTGCTGTGCTAAGGTGGTGATACAGTGCCAACCTCAAGCACGTGAAGTTTGCTCTCAAGCCCATTGAATATCTATCCCCTCGAACCATGTGCAAGCAGGTACTAAAATCTGAAGTCCCATTTCTGCTGAAACTGGCTACGAGTGGTTCCTATTAAATGCATGAAACATGATATGAATGATGCCCTGTCTGTATGGTTGGTAAAACATTTTCTGAAAGAACCTAAGATATCACAGCAAAGCCCCAGGACATCACCTGCTTTTGCATGTTTCTCTAGCTACCATTCCCCCCCACCCCTGCCACTTTTGGGGCCACACCTGGCAGTAAGCTCAGGGCTTACTCCTAGAAGGCTCAAGAGATCTGGAGTGACAGGAAGAGAACCTGGGTCAGCTGTGTGCCTTATCAGCTGTGCTATCATTCTAGTACCCTCCAACTATTTAATTCTTGTTTGTTTGTTTGTTTGTTTGTTTGGGGGACACACCTGGCAGAGCTCCGGGGTACTCCTGGCTCTGTGCTCAGAATTCGCTCCTGTCAGGCATACGAGATGCCAGGAATCAAACCCAGGTCCATCCCGGAATGGCCGTGTGCAAAGCAAACACCTTAACACTGTGCTATTTCTTCCACCTCCCAACTATCTAATTTTAAATCATTTCCAAGTACACGTGAGTAATAGCCTATGGTTAGAAATCTATTACATGGCAGTCAATAAAATCTCTTGCAATCAATTAGACCTGCATCCTTGGGAGGTCATGGCACAATATTCAAGTAGGACATAGACACCAACTTCCAGCAAACAAAAGACCCAGTGAGAAGGAGCTCTACGAGCTCCAACGAAACCAGAATGAAGCATCCATCCATGTGAAAAACCTGCCAAGGATTCCGGAATCACCACCGGCACCAGTCATGCCACAAAAGGTCAGAAAATCTGGCTAGTTTGGACTAAGGAAATGAATTTTTTTAAATCTCAGTTCACATCCATTTAAAACTCAACCTCTAAGTGGCATTTTATTCACTTGTATTGATTCTTGAAATATTTCGGATGAATGAGTCTATCACGGTACATATGTTAAAATTAATCTCACCTGTTTCTTTGGACTGTTATAATGCACTTCGAGAAAACTGAAATGGCTTATGCGGTTGAAAGCATGCCGCCTTGGGTCAGACCTAATTAGCGCGCTGAAGTCATGTGGCTTTGGAGAGAAGAGAGACCAACCAGCACACCAGAGAGTGAAGGATGCTACAGATTGTACTTAACAGAGTGACCTCACAGACCAGCCTGAACAGGATCTTCCCCGGAGACAGACTATATGCATTAGCTATAAAAAGGGAGAAAATCAACCGTCACTCTTGAAAACAGATGGGAAATTTAATATCAACTGAATATTAGGTAGAGAGGCCAGAGTGATAGCACAGTGGGTAGAGAGTTTGCCTTGCAGTACACCATCGACCCAGGTTCAATCCTCAGCATCATATGGTCCCCCAAGCACTGTCAGGAATGACTAACCCTTTAGTACAAAGGCAGAAGTAATTCCTAAGCAATGCCATGTGTGGCCCCAAAATAAACAAACCAAAAAAAATTAAGAAAGTGCAAAGCCGCCTATAAAATGACAAAAATGGGGGGGCTCACCTTAGACATAGGTTTGAAGTGAATTACAAACTATCCGTGCATTTAAGTAAATAAGGAATAAAGCAGGAAAGGGGGAAGGATAAAAATGAAGGCGTGTGGATTCATGCATACAGGTATATTCAGTGCCTGGGGAAATATCAACCCAAATCAGAATGTAAGTCCCTGTGAGATACAAAGGCGAGCTTCAGCTGCCCACAAAGAAGGAACCTAGCACTAGCAGATCAAGGCAAAGAGGATGGGGAGACAGAAAAGGGAATCAAGGACAGGAGGCCAGTTTGCAATGCCACAGCAAGAATGGATGCAGGATCTGCAACCTCTATAAACACAAAAACAAAGGGGTGATAATGGTGAAGCAGCAGGAAGAAGTGATTGCTCTGAAGAAGGAAATACAGAAGGGGAAAGTTGTGTTGGTGAAACAAAAGGCAAATAACTACTTGCTGTATCCTTTGGTACTTAAAAGGAAGATAGTAAGTTATTCGCTGAGTGAGTAAACAGCTAAGCAGGAGAGTGAATGAGTGAGAGAGTGTGTGTGTGTGTGTGTGTGTGTGTGGTTTTTGGGTCACATCCAGCAGTGCTCAGGGGTTACTCCTGGCTCCATGCTCAGAAATTGCTCCTGGCAGGCACGGGGGACCATATGGGACGCCGGGATTCGAACCGATGACCTTCTGTATGAAAGGCAAACGCCTTACCTCCATGCTATGAGAGTGAGTGATTTAAACAGAGCAAGATTAAGCTATACACTGCTGGCCCTGAATAAGAATAATTGAGAGCCAAACTGATACTACAAGGGCTAAGGTTGCTTTAACCTTGATTGCCTGGTTCAATCTCGGGCACCATATGGTCCCCCAAGCTCTACTGAGCACAGAGCCAGGAAGAGCCCTTGAGTACTGCCAGTGAGGGTCACCCCATCTCCATGACCAGGGGGTAATTAATTCAGGGGTTGGGAACTTGGCTCTGTGCTATATAGCATATATGCCTCTCTCATGTGTGAGGCCTGGGTCCAAACGTCTACAAAGGGAAGGAAGGAATGATTCTCAGCAGATATAAACTTTACCTAAACTGGAACACAAGCTCAGGATTCTGGTCTGTGCTCTTACAATAATCCATGCTGACTTTGATGCAGCATGTGGCCCGCCCAGGCCCCAAACACTGACATCTACCATTGCAGAGGAAAGCAAATTCAAGCCCATAAGGGACACAGTATCCCAGAGGGTCTGGGGATATGCGAATCAGATCCCAGGAAGCCAGTTCTGGTTATACAATGGATCACACAAATCAGCCTGAAACACAACTCACAGGAAGGATCCAAAGCAAAAACTAGGAAAAGGGGGGGCGGTGTTTCTCCCACCTAAGAGGAACAAGGATGCTCACCAGACATCAGAAATCCACACGAGTCAATCAATGATGAGCAGACGAGGAAATGGCACATGTGTTGACAGATAATATTTCTGTCCAAGAGGGGAACGGGCCCAAATTCCTTCCCTCCCCAAAACCCACTGTCAAAGCACACATTTCAGTGAACCATCCTGGATTCAAAATTGGATGTGAAGGGGAAGGGGGGAAAGCATGGGACTTTTAAGCGACCGCCTGTGAGCTCACTAACTCGGTGTGAGGCCAAGAGAAGGAGACGATGCTCAGTCAAGATCAAGCTCCTTCTAAGGACCAAGGCTCCATCAAGATGGAATCTTCAGACAACTCCAAGGCTCCCCTCCCCTTGCAAGGATTAACAGAGGTTGGCTGCCTGATTGTGAAGGGCCTCGGGCTGTTACTGGTTCATTTTCCAGATTAGGAAAATGGGTCCCACACACAGGGAACTGATTGCATGTATGCAAATCAGAAGGCCCTCAGCTTCCCATCGCTGTCTGTCTGGAGGCCCTAGTTCTGCATGGGATCAACTTTCCTCTGAGCCTGCTCCATCTATGTAAAACAGAAAAATTTACATTCATTCATTCATTCGCTGGTGTTTCAGCTCTCTGTGGTTGAATATTGTCCCCTTTTTGCAAACCTCCAACAGCCTGGCGCCCCTGTCCATTTGGACAGTTTTAAGCCAAATCATGTGTCTGCACGAACCAGAAGAGCCCAGTCAGCAATATCCAAATATGGAGCCACAGGACAGACCCACTTAGAAGACAAGCTATAGCTCCTAGGACTTTCCTTTCAGGCTCCAATGCCCTGCCACCAATTCTTAAATTATTATTTTTAGCCCATGAGAATTACTGAAATGGGATCCCTTCCTCCAGATGAGCAAGCTGAGTTGATTTCTCCATCACCCGCCCCCTCACCCCCATCAATACAAACCTTTGTTGGGGAGGAGGTTCAACAGAGCAGACTGAATGGCCCTGAAGATTCAGTCTCCCCACATTAGCATTTGTTCTCCTCTATTAATATTCAGTAGGTTGAACTTAAATTAAACCACGTCTATTGTCTTTCACAAAAGCAATAAATATGAACTGAAAAAAAATTCCCCAGTGCTGGGGCCTGCCTGACACCTCTGCTGGTCACAGCAGCTGACATCAGCCCAAGTCATGGGCTACCACCGGGGCAAGGCCCCCAGCGAGCCTCCCTGAAGAAATCAAACCCCCTGTCATAAACCAGCTCTGCAAAGGCAGGAGCTCCCTGCTTCCCCCTCCCCAATTTTCTCAAATTAGCAAGAAATGAAAAAGCCCTAAAAACACCATGCAAATAAACTGGTCTCTTTTCTGAGCCTGGACTAGAGATCTTGGGCAGAGAAGCAGGGAGGAATTTTGCCTGTGCTGTAGAGGAGGTTGGGGCAATAAAAGCTTGAGCTAACCCTTCTCACGTTTGGAATAAAAAGAAAGCTGGGAAAACTGACCCACAAATAAGGCCATGATCCCTCTAGCTAAAAAGGTCTTCAGTCCAGCAATGCAGGAGATCTGAAGACCCACGATTGTAGAACACTTGGCTTCCACCTCGAAACAGGAGCCTTCGAAGGCCCAGCCTTTCTGATCTGATGATTTTGGGGGGCACAAAAACCAGTGCCCCCAGTCCTCCCATGAGGACTCCACCCCAGACGGGTGGATACATAAAAATGCAAGCCTGGAGGAGCAAGCGGGGCCTCCATCTCACAAAAGGAAATCCTAAGGAAGGGTTAACAAGGAAGAGAAAACAAGGAGACCTTTGAAGCTAGTCCTGCCCCCCAAACATCTGGAGCACAGGGAACTCATTAGCATATTAAGGAGAATCCCCATATTTAGCTTTGTTGTCGCAGGGATGCACAAAAGGTAATTCTGTATTATAGAGCCAAAGCCGTCTGTCACCCTGTCACCGAGAGACAAGGTATCACATTACATATTAAACAGTCAAGCATCCAAGAGAGCTTTCATTTCCAGCAGCGTGTGGCGCATGTGCAAGCGTGTGTGTGTGTGTGTGTGTGTGTGTGTGTGTGTGTGTGTGTGTGTGTGTGTGTGTGTGTGTGTGTGTGTGTGTACTTGGGGGGATGCGGTTGACTGCAGCACTTGAAGAAAATAACAGTAAAAGGAGTGTGCCCCCCCCCCCCACACACACATACCCGTTGAGGTGAGATCTTCTCTGGTTACTGGCTATAAGAGCCTGCTTGCTGCCATGATGAGTGAAAAATATAACCCATTTCCATGCGCACATGTTCAAAGAGAAATCAAGAGTGTTTGCTTTTTTGCAGTTGGACCACAGAGGAAAATGTAGTGTGGGCCAGATTTATGCATTCACCTTGGAAATCTTGGGGCAAAGATGCCGACTGTCCACTCACAGGTCAGCAACCAAGCCCTGCCCCCCCCCATCGATACTGTGGTTCCAGGAAGGGGCAGTGTGATGAGTGGGGGCTGCAGCGTCAAACACAGGCAGAACCTCTGACAGCCTTTCAGCACCCAAACCCAGAAGTGGCTGAGAAGGAAGGACAGTTGTCAGGCATGATGTGACTGAGTGACCCACTCAGGACCAGCGAAGCACAAGTGAAAGTAGCTGAATACCTTATGGGAAATCACCATCCCCTCTAGAGAATGGCCCCTGAGCAGACTAGACTGGGTCTCCCCTTTGTCTACTTCCATATCAACTATAGAAATTTCCCATTCCAGCCATTAAAAAAAAAAAAGGCAATCTCAAATCAGCCTCCAGGGCCCAGTCGAACAGCCAAACAGAAACACGGGCGACACAGGCTTCTGTTAGTTTGAAACCCAGAAAGTAAGCAGACAGGCAGACAGACACACAGACTCCTCTCCCACGGGCAAGCAAATGCTCCCACTTGAAAGGGGTTAAAAGAAAAAGCCTACATCATGATCATTAATAACAAGGGAAAGTTGGGCCACCGAGTTGACAAGGAGAATGTCTGGCATGACCTCTCTTTTATCCCGTTGCAAAAATCACGAAGACATTTGAGAACGATGCCAAGGAAAGAGGGGAAGGAACCAGAGGTCTCTCCTCCCTCAAAGGCCCAAAGGAACCAGCCCTATCCCACAGCCCACAGGAAAGCAATAGACCAGATCCAGCTATTACTGAAACAGGCCCTAGCTAGCGGGAGCACCAGCTGAAGACAAAAGACTTTTCCCTTCTCAGAACTGACCAAGCAGTCAGAGAGAAGGACACACACCTCACGCAGAGGCTCCAAACAGTACCCAAAAGCCACAACAGGATTCCAGTCCATGCCAAGAGCCTGCTGTGGACAGATGAACTTCTGGACTGGCCCAGACACTAGACAAACTCCAGAGATCACTAGAGTGAGCAAAATGGACTGTGCTTACTGGCATAACTCCCTGACATCTGTGGGGGTGAAGGTGCCTCCTCCCTCCTTTCTCTCCTCTAGCACTTCTAAGCCTTCATTAGCAAGGCTCGAGGAACAATCAGGACAAGCAGAGCAGCTCAGGCAATCATAATTACTGAAAACAGGAGCAACTTTTGTTGAAGTTCTACTTTTGTCTCTAACCTTACTTACCTCCTCTGGCCTGGGCCCTAACTCCTCTTGGTGTCTGTTCCATCACCATGAATTTCATTCCCCTATGAATTTCCTGCCAGCAAGCCAGCTCCAGACAGGCCTCCAACACCTCATTAAAGCTGTCTAGCAGAAACAAGAACACTTGCAAGGCCTTGGGACACACACAACCCAAGCATCTCTCTACTCAGGAAAATGGGCACCCAGTTCAGGTAGAATCGTGCCCAGAGGTCAAGGGCCATGTTCCTTCCACCTGGAGAAGGGAAGTGACGAAAGACCAAGTAGGTCTCAGATCCATGTGGGGCAAACAGAACAATGGCAGGCCCACAGCGTATGGGAACAAGTGACCCCTGGGAAATGCACCTGGGAAAGGTGCATTTGCAAAAAAAAAAAAAAAAAAAAAAATCCCCCTTGTGAGGGATTAAAAAAATAAAAAGGCAGCTAACCTGTCATGCCAAAATCTGATTTTGCAAATCGGGAAATCCGTGCTTCTCCAGGGGAGACTTCCGTACACACAGCCTGTTCGCAGACAGCTAATGACACGCTACCTTGAAGTAACTACAACATGTGTGTGTGCAGGCAGCTTTCAAGTTGGATCTCACCGTTACATTTATCCCACACACATAAGTTACAGAGACAGGCATGAAGATATGGCAAGTCCCTGCAAAGGCGAGCAAAGCCTACTTCTGGTGATCAGCAGATGCCCCCAGGACCTTAGCCTGTGTTCTCGTCACTGATTACAGGCACAACTCCAAAGAGTCTGACTAAAATGGGATTAGTGAGTGAAGCCAGGACACACCCTTGCTTCCCCCAACTCTGAAGCTGCCTTTACCCCCAGCACACAATGCCATGGACCCCACAGAAGTTCAGTCATGACCTGTGAGGTCTTAGGGTGATAGAGGGAGGCAGCATAGTCTCCCACCCACCCCAGCCCCAGCGCCTCTCTCATCTCCAGGACGTATGGCCTGCACACCCATTTCCCAGATGGACATAAGAATTAGATGGTCCATTCAAAGCTAAAAGGCCTAAAAGGCATCCAGTCAGGGGAGAAAGGCCTACAGCTCCCTCCAGTCACACACACAACCGAGAGAGCAGCCCCCCAGAAATGTGACTTCACAAGCTGCAAACATTTATTTACATTGACCTCTTGCAATACCGACATGAATTAAGGCACAAAATTAGGGCCGAAGAATCCAACAGAAAGATACCCCAAGTTTCCAGCAGCAAGGCCCACCACCCCAAAGCAAGAACCATCACTCCATAATTCCATGCCTCAGTTTACTCCATCATTCCAGGAGGCAGAGAAAAGAATATTTCAAGGAAAAAAATAAATAAACCATGCACAATGTCTCCAAAGGAAACCGAAGCCGCCGCGGTGAGGATGAACTCATTAACTTTAATCAAACGTCTATTTTTAAATGCTGGAAAATGATCACGCACACTGGCAATATAATAAAGGCCCCGGCTATATATAGCAGGATGGCGTTTAGTTCCCCCCCCCCCCGGAGAAATGTCTAAAAAATAAATAAATCACAAAAGCTTGGCAAAAAATAAAATAGTAATAATAAAATTTAAAAAATTGCAGATTCGGCCAAAATGGTCAACAGAGCTGAGGGCTTTAAAAGCGACATTAATTCTGCTGTAAATTTCCAGAGAGCCTTCCTGCCCCCGGGGGGAGAAGAGAAAAGGGATTTTAAAAAGAAAAAAAGAAATCTCAATATTAAGGCAAATCACAACCCTTTCTCCCATACTCATCTCCATAGCACCTTGCCATCCATAATGGATCTAATCAGGACCCCAGCAGGGAAACCCACAAAAGGCCTATTCCTCCAACAAAAGCTCTACCAGCCAGCCGGAAAGGAAAGGAAGGGAAAGGGAAATCAGGAGCTATTGGGGTTTTTTTCTTTTCTTTTTTCTTTTTTTTTTCTTTTTTAATTTTATTGATAGGAACAGACCTTCTATCCCAGGTTCCTCAAGATAAGCCACCAAAAACTGCACCTGACAGACCCGTGGAGCAGCCATCCTCACAGCCGGATCATTGCAGAGAGACAGAGAGGAAGAAGGACAGAGGGAGGGAGGAGGGAGGCTTCCCGAGCACTTGTCAACAATCCTCCCCTGTACGTAATAAGCAAGCGGCGGTGCGGATTGCAGGCGGTGCGGGCTCCAGCTCCGCTAGGCAATAGGACAGGCCGAGAGCGAGGGAGCGGGGCCGGGGAGGGGGGGGGAGATGGGGAGGCGCCAGGGAAGGGAGAGAAGGTTATTTATGTGGAGGGAGGGAATCTAACACCCAAAGGAGGGAGGGAGGGAGGGTGGGAGAGCTCCTGCAGCCCCCTGGCCCGAGACATTCAAATGCAA